>NC_045442.1:128419442-128445476 GCF_002776525.5 Piliocolobus tephrosceles | reverse complement strand
GAAGGGAAGGGAAGGGAAGGGAAGGGAAGGGAAGGGAAGGGAAGGGAGGCAATGTAGCAGAGTCTTGATGTTTGCTGAAATTCGATGAGCATATGAGAATGTGTTATACTCTTCTTTCTGCCTCAGATTACTCGTGGCAGTGTTATTTGGGCATTGTACAGACACTGCATATATTGTGGCTACAAAATACTACACTGAGAATAAATATATTTGAAAAACAATCGTTATTCTTAAGATATCTTCATGGATCCTCCCAATATTCTTTATTTATTCTCAAATTCGTGACTACAAATAGCAAAGCTGCCTTCTGTCCTTTACCACATCAAAGCAATCGGATTTGGAATTATGTTAATACAGTTTACCCAAGTTCTAGGGAGGAAATTTGCAAACTCCCACCGTGAGAGTATTTCTAAATATTAGTAAAACATTAGGTGGCAGCAGAATGCATGCCAAGGATTTTGAAAGTGTGTTCATGGTAAGCTTGTGCACAACGGGCTAGTTTGGTTGAAAGATGTTCCAGGGCTATTTTTATCTTAATTTATATTTTATTCAGAACTCACAGACAGATGGCAATAGCATGTAAATCCCAGAATGCTTCATACTTTCCCTGAATGCGCCATTATTTTGGCAATCTTAAAAGGAAAGCAACACTTCCACGATTTTACAAGGAGCCCTGAACATAGCAAATGTTAACTGGAGGCACATGCATGTCATTCTTTTTAATGTTTCTAAACAGCATATGTGCAAATGAGGTTTGAAATGAGAGGTGTACATATTCTCCACAAATCCCTCGTTTATTTATGTATGTTTTTAAATATTTTCTAATGACTTTAAAAGAATTAGAAATTGATTTTCTTTATTTAAAATTGAGTCTTTTTTCAATAATACATTTTTACTTGAGAACTCAGTAAGTTTTCTCTTTTAACAAAAATTGAAACGGTTGAAACAGATTGCTTGTTTTACCTTATTGAAATGAGGATTGCCCATGTTTTCTGCAAATAATAATTAAAGGAATAAAAACTCCATAATGGAGGCCACGCATGGTGCCTCACACCTGTAATCCCAGTACTCTGGAAAGCCGAGGTGGGCGGATCACAAGGTCAGGAGATCGAGACCGTCCTGGCTAACATGGTGAAACCCAGTCTCTATTAAAAATACAAAAAATTAGCCAGCGTGGTCGTGGGCACCTGTAGTTCCAGCTACTTGGGTGGCTGAGGCAGGAGAATGGCATGACCCGGGAGGCGGAGCTTGCAGTGAGCCGAGATCATGCCACTGCACTCCAGCCTGGGCAACAGAGCAAGACTCCATCTCAAAAAAGAGAAAAAAGAAAAAGAAAGAAAGAAATGAGGATTGCCCATGTTTTCTGCAAATAATAATTAAAGAAATAAAAACTCTATAATGGAGGCCGCACATCGTGGCTCACACTTGTAATCCCAGTACTTTGGGAGGCCAAGGAGGGCGGATCACTTGAGCTCAGGAGTTTGAGACCCAGCCTGGGCAAGATGGTGAAACCTTGTCTCTACAAAAAAATACAAAAATTAGCCGGGCGTGGAGGCTCACAGTTGTAGTTCCAGTTACTCGGGAGACTGAGGTGGGAGGATTGCTTGAGCCTGGGAGGTCAAAGCTGCAGTGAGCCGTGATTGATTGCACCACTACACTCAAACCTGGGCAACAGAGAAAGATTCTTTCTCAAAAACAAAAACCAAACAGACTTCTCAGTGGGGAAAAAAGCATGTGTGTGTGTGTGTCTGTGTGTGTGTATCCTTGTGTTCTCGCAAGAGCCGAATTCTACAAGTTAAGTGGTTCCTAGATGTCATTTCTATGGCTAAATATCTGGGCTCTATCTGAATTTGGAAGAAAAATGAAAACTCTAATCCAAACCCATCCAAGTATTCACAGGAAAATGCTGGGGTAACTGAATGTTTGAGAGGGAAACACCCTGGAAATAAAGACCGTTCACCCCTCTTCCACGAAGGCCATTCTCTCATCGGTAGGCACATCTGAGCCTGCAGCACCTTGCTTTGTTTGCATGGATAGTCACAGACACAAACACATCTACTGTAAACTGGTAGCAATAAAGATCCGAGTAGAGTTTCCAAAGCTTCTTGCACATCCACGCAAGCATTCATGAAAATGTGGTTTGCTCCACAAACCAAGACCAGGAGACTCAACATGTCACCTAGGGGCATCTAGAGGCCTGAGGAGAGAACTACCTTTGCTCTTTTAGGGTTTATTTGCTAACAGGAAATTAATATCCACCCACCGAAAAGTGGGTCCTGAAGTAAAACTTCTAGCAAATTCCTAACTATTGGAAGTGGTTGGAAGTCCACCCTTCCATCAAGGGAAGCACACACCCAAATCAAGCAGATTTCTAAATTCATAAAAGTCATTTGAAGAACGTTAATAACCAAAGTTAGAAAATGAAACTGAAAAGTTTGAAATCTTCTTCCTTTGGTGAACCTATTCTTCTTGGGTTATGAATTTTTGAATCTTTGATTGTTTTTTCATCAGGCCAATTCTCATAACAGGCAAAATACGTCTAACCTCCAACTTCAAATGTGGTTGAATTACCAGATCATATTTATACGTAATTTGTAGCCTCTGGTAGTGAACAAAACACATTTCAATTGCTTTCCTTAAACCTATGCAGGGACAGAGTAATGCAACATGCTTTACCATGATGGGTGCCCTTACAATATAAATAACAGACACTAGAACCCTTTTCACGGTGTAAGAATCAGGTGTCTGTGAGACATGCATGCAGCCAGTAAACATGAAACAACGCTCCACATCACTAATCATCAAAGAAATGCAAATCAAAACCACAATGAGATACCATCTCACACCGCCCATAATGGCTATTATTAAAAACTCAAAAAACAATAGATTCTGGCGAGGCTGTGGAGAAAAGGATATGCTTCTATACTGCTAGTGGGAAGATAAATTAGTTCAGCCACTGTGGAAGCAGTTTAAAAATTTCTCAAAGAAGTAAAAAGAGCTACCCCTCGACCCAGCAATCCAATCCAAAGGAAAATAAATCGTTCTGCAAAAAAGATGTGGGTTCATCACAGCACTATTCACAATAGCAAAGCCATGGAACCAACCCAGGGGCCCATCAACAAGGAACTGGATAAAACAGTGTGGTACATATGCACCAGGAAATACTACGCAGCCATAAAAGACAGTAAAATCGTGTTCTTTGCAGCAACACAGGTACGTGTCATTTCTGTGGCCAAACATCTGAGCTTTGTTGACACCATCATCCTAAGTCAATTAACGTAGGAACAGAAAACCAAATATCGCATATTTTCACTTACAAGTAGGAGCTAAACATTGGATAAATATGGACATAAAGAGGGGAGCAATGAACAGTGAGGACTATTAGAGGGATGAGAGCGGCAGGGGCTGAAAAACTACCAATTGGCTGCTATGCTCACTACCTGGGTGATGGGATCGTTTGTACCTCACACCTAAGTGTCATGCAATATATCTGTGTAACCAATCTGCAGATGTACCCCCTGAATCCAGCATAAAAATTGAGAAAAAAAAAAGAATCAGATGTCTATGAGAGGGGGTTGGTCACCCCAAAAGATTCAGTGTTGTGAGTAGCGTTAAACTCAACAGCAAGATGGAAAGTAATGCGGCTGTTGAAGCAAATCCATGGTGGTACTGATGGCTTTTCCAAACACGTGAGTGTCACGCAATGAGCTATCCCTTCAAAGCTACCGCAACACCATACACAGGTCATTCACACTGGCAGGTAATGCTAAGGTGAACCATGAATCATTGGGCAAGCTAAATGGATTGCATCTCATCATTATCTAACCAGCAATGAAGCCTTCCTCTAACCAACCTGGGTGAATCACATAAGGAATTGTTAACTATTATGGCGGCACACAGTAGACATGAAAGCCATCGGAACACACACTGGTTGGGGGTCATGGCGGACACAACCGAGAGCTCGCTGTTCTCCCACGGAGCTCTGGTTCTTTCTAGAGTAAGGGTCAGTCCACACGGAACATGTGCGTGTCGGAGCCGTGGGCAGAAATGGGATGCGGATGATGAATCATGACGGTGCCTCGGCTCCTGTTCCATAAATTTCTAGTAAATAAAAATAAAATTTAAAGCCTTACTCAAGCTTTTATGGACTCTTAAGAGCTTTCTTTTTTATGGTTTTGCTTTGGGCAGCATGTGTGTGAGAGAGAGAGAGAAAAAAAGAGAGGCAAGAGAGAGAAATGTAGGAAAGACAAAAACGAATAGCTCTTGGGAAGATCAAGGCCTTCTTATTAGCTTGCGTTTGGCAGGCACCCGCTCATCACTCATCTAAAACACCTTATAATAGTCCGATTGAATGGGAGGGTGATTTTTATGATGTGAGTTAAATGGAAATTAGGGTGACTTTTGAAACTCTAACATATGGCCCTACTGATTGCTTTTCCCAACAAATTTTTCATGTGGTCATAATCTAAATTTAAATAAGAGTCTACAGGGGAAAATGCTAGGGTATTCATACCCTATGCCCTCACGCTCCTAAGAAGACAATAAAAATCAAATTTCCTAAAGTCAAAGGAAAATTTGAGGCAAGTAGAAAATTAATGGACATGAAAAAACACCTTGAGGAAAAGTTCCCAGCAAGTGTCTTTCTTAACGATGGTTTTAAACCGGAATTAAAAAAGAGAGCAGAGATTTTTGATAAGGCTGGAGCCAGGTATGCTGTGTGATTTCCTTAAAGAAGGTTTGTGAGGCAGTGAGTACAAATAGTGACATAAAAAGGGCTTTAATTGAGAGCACAGTACCTTCCAGAACTTTCCTATTGATAAAATGCACATGGAAAAACTTCACTTAATTTCTTTGTGATTTTTGTTAGTTTAGACACATCTTTCTTTAATTATAAATGAAACACAAGCTCACTGTAGAAAATTTCAAAAATGCATAAAAGTGTAAAACAGAAGATACTAATCATTCTAAATCTCCAAGCCCAGAGATAATAGCTGTAAATGGCTACCACCATTTTGGTATTTCCTAGTACTTTTTAAAATAAAGAAAAAATTCATATTTTAACAGATTTGAATAAATTTAATACTCTCCTTTTGACTAAATCTTATATGCTCCACATTCTCCGGTGCCATTAAAGATTCTTTGTAAAGATCTTTTTAGAATCTTAAAAATGTATGAGTATCGCCAGTGCTTCCCATCTATACTGGAACCATGTTTTAGTGATTGCATTTCTAATTCCTCTTCTCCTCCACGAAAATACTTAGGTCAAATTCTACACACTGTATTAATGAAATATCAGAACACATATTGATTATTGATTTAAAATGTATACACCATTTCTTCATATCAGAGGCAATTAAGAAGCTGTTGATTAGATGCCAAAATATTGGAACTTACGATAATTTACAGTGGCTCTTGAGGAAAACAGGGCCAGATACCAGAAATTAAATCTTCACTAAATATTGGGGAATATCTGATCACTTTCCCATAGCACATTTGCAGGGATTTTAGTAAGTCACCCAGACACTTGTCTTTGCATCTGCAAAAAGAAATAGGCCTTCTGTGGAAAAGGCAAGAAACATCACAACGCGTGGAGTGTGGGGTGATCAAAGCTGCTCTGCAGTGAGAACCAGGCTCCCGAGGGGGCCTCTGGTGTGGGAGGCACCAGGCACGGGGTTGCCCCTCCACCACCCCATGGGTCCTGCAGTTGCTCCTCACCTGTAAAGGAGTCTCCTGCGGCCATTCAGGGCAGCCATGAAGCTAAGGAGATGATGCTCATGATGGCTCTGTGCAGTGCTGGGCACAGAAGAGGTGCTTAGTCAGTCACTGCTGCAGCTGCTGTGGCTATTCACAGAGTACTCCAACCTAGACCACACCACCATGTCCTACAGTTACCATCACAACAGAGTTATCAATATTACGGTTGTTATTAACAATATAGTCATTATAAGAATATAGTTATTAAAGGTGATTGTTAACATACTTATAATCATTAATTATTAATTATTAATTAACCATAGGTTAATCATTGATGATTGATATTATATAGCTATTAATATGCTATGTTACATATTGCTGGTATGAGCAATATTTTTAATATTTAAAAATGATAACATATGGTATCAAATTGTTAACGGTATTGTACAGAAAATAAAATGACACATGCTAAAGGCTTGATTATAACCGTTTATTTCTTTACATGTGTTTGTGTGTCTGTGCATATGTATATATGCGTGATATATATGTATGTATAGAAGATTGTGCGTGCGTGTGTGTGTATGTGTATAAAAATAGATTCCTTAGGAGAAAACTAGTTTTGAAAGAGCATGGGAGTATTTTTTTTGAGATAGAGCCTCACTCTATCATCCAGACTCAAGAGCAGTGACACAATTACAGCTTACTGCGGCCTCAACTTCAGTGATCCTCCTACCTCAGCCTCTCAAGTAGCTGGGACCACAGGCACATGCCACCATGCCCTGCTAATATTTTTTTATTTTTATTTTTTAGACATGAGATGTCCCTGCATTGCCCAGGCTGGTCTCAAACTCCTGGGCTCAAGTGATCTTCCCACCTCTGCCTCCCCCCAAGTGCTGGGATTACAGGCATGAGCTGCTATGCCCAGCTCAGGAGTATTTTTTTAACTCAAGAAATGATGACTTGGACATTGTAATTGTGAGTTTCATTTTAATATTGACTGTAAGTTGATGTAAAGTCAATGTCAGGACATCAAATGCAGGAAATATCTCACAGAGAGATTATTTCAACCCGAAATGATCTGAGAATCAAAGATTCTAAGTGATGCTTTAAAGAAAAGTACAGATTAGGAGGGAGGAGAATACTTGGAAGGGTATCAGAGGAAATTAATTTCACTGGTAGAAAACAAGCAAGCTCCGAATGGAGATACGAGGCCACCCTCAGGAAGGACCTGGGCACCTGCACAGTGCAAACTGGGCCTGGAATCCCAGCCTCCCCTGACGGCTTCCACTATCACTGTGTTTATTCTGAACTGCTCCCTCTTCCCCCTGAAAGGAAGGTCATAATGTCTTCCCCCAAGTACCCTCACAAAACCATATTCAATAAGAAGCCACATTCCATAAGATACAAAGTCACCATGATACCCAGTACTGCACTGCGATTCAATCACTAACACAAGTTAGCGATTATTTGAGATCGATTTTACACATTGGAGGAATTTAAGGGAGTAAATAAAGTCAAAGTGAGATATTTAAACAGTGATTTTATTAGAAAAAGATCTGGAAATGAGGAGATGGCTAAGACTTTGATACTGTGGCAACTGGAACTTGGAATCCCACACCTTGCCAGGATCCCGCGGGTCCTTGGGACAGAAGCAATCTCAGTCCATTGTCTTCAAGTGAATTTTTAAAACTCCTGTAAAAGAAAAATAAAACACCACTTTCACGAGTGTCTCAGAATAAATCTAAATGCTTTGCTAATTGCCTGTCACCACTACAAATAGTATTTGCTTTTCAGGGAGCTTTTTATAAAGGCCTGGAAATAAATCAGAACTTTTAATTCCTTTGAAGACAAGCTGAGAAAGAAAGAAAAAAAAGGTGGGGGAAAAGCTTCACGGACAACAGAATCATCTTGAGCATCATCTGAAGGGTGTTCTTGTGTAATATAAGGAAGGCCTAATCAGGTTGACTCGAAACAGTTGCCTGTACGATAAATGCTCACTGCTTACGTATTGTTTTTCTTGAAACATAAAGCTTTGATGATGAAAGCAGATCCTTGGACTGCCAATTCCTGCAAGATTACAAGGTCAGGCCCTTCCACCTCCCCAGTGGGACCGGGAGGCCGTCGGAGATGAGTTCACACAGCCGGCTGCTTTAGTGACTCTAAATGCCATGTGTGGCTTGGCGACATTTGTTTTTATTCCTGGAGAGTAGCATTTAATATGATATCAAATTATCCCACTCAAGGTACTATACTCTTGGAAATTGCTTCTTAAATTCCACCAACCATCTAACAGAAATCGCCTGCCACAACAGAAAAACTTTTACCAGAATATATCTGCTGTGTGGTGCACTGTATCTTCAAAGCATCACTGTGTTCAAATAACATGTTTGAACATTCCAATGCACAGCTTTAATTCATCTGCTGATAGTAATTATCAGAACAAAGTCATCGAGATCAAATTACCTTCAGGTTTCACTAAGAATAATGTCCAACTGAGAGGTAAAAATTAGGATTAAAAAAAATCATAGCAAATTATCAAGAGATGAATCGGCCCAGCACAGACAGTCTGCAGGGCGGTGAAACTACCCTGTGTGTGCTGCAGCGGCGGAAGTGAGACATCTGTCCAGTTCCCAGAATGCCCAGCACCGGGAGTCAGCCCTGGTGTGAACTGTGAACTCTGGGTGGTAACGATGTGTCCATGTAGGTTCATCAATTGTGACACACGGGCCCTCTGGTGGCGTGTGTGCGAGTGGGGGGGCAGGACGATAACTCTCTGTACTTTCTGATCAATTCTGCTGTGAAGCTAAGACTGGCTTAAAAAATAATGTCTATTTAAAAATCGATAGCAAATTGTTCATCGATGCCATTAAATTTCACTCCAAATTGAACGGGAGGGCTGTTCTTCCAGTGTGGCTGTGAGTTGTCTGAGCCTGGCTGCCTGAAACTCCATAATCGCTAAAGTCAAGACAGAGAGCTTGAGAAGATGAGCAGTCTGAGGCAGGGGCCGGGGGTTCTGGGTTACCCCTGAGATCTGCACACCCAACCGGGCCAGAGCAGCCATCAGCACTCTGGCTTCTCCCTCCTTTAAAGGTGTCCCCAGGGCTACGTGGACACACCCATCACAGTCCTCCCCAGAACCTCCCCACCCCTTCTCAGGAAAGTCACCCAGAATGAAATCCTGGGGTGGCAGGAGGAGCCCACTAGGATAACAAGCCACAGTGCCAGGAGCAAAGTCACCACCAGGAAACCTGCAAGCCAGCAAACACACGGCTGTCTCTGCGCTGGCCTGGGAAATGTGAGTGTGTTTTTAAAACGTGTTGAGGAAGTCATACCTTTGTAGGAACCAGGAAGAGAAATATCCTGGGCTTACTGATCTATCCAGACTCTTCAGCTACTTCCCTTCCTTTCATTCCTTGATTAACAAAGCTGAAGTTTCCCTGACAAAGTATTATGGAAAGATGGCCAGGGTTAAGATCGCAATTACTTGTAAAGCAATGTAAATAATAAAAGAGAAATGATATTGCACACTGCTGTGCCATTTTCAAACTGGTGTTTTCCAATATGACTGCATCAAATCCTTATGACCATGTGAGCCCTTAAGTACTATTATTACCCCTGTTGTATATTTGAGGGCTGAGGCTCAGAAAAACCTAGTAAAATGGTCAAGGTCAACGTAGGTGGCCTCGGATTCCAATTCCAGGGTCTACCCATTGCAGCACCCAGTGACTGGGGCCATTTTCTTTTAATCTACAGATAAGCAGCAGGCCTTGGAAATCCAGTTGTTTGAAAATAGTAATTACTTTGTTTTTTTAGGTCCAATATGTGCCCAGTAAGTGAAGCGTTCTTAAGCGGGCAGGATCACTCAGTTATTCTGGTCATCTTCATAGTCAGTTTGGATACAATCAGGACAGAACGGCCAGCACTCTGTAGACCCCCAAGATTAACCAGCCACATTACAGTCGATGTCAGATGAGCCCAGGCTAAGAATGTATTTGGAGGTTGTGCAGACGTCCAAGACAACAGTAATTATTTTATTACTTATTATGAAGATATTGGAGTTATGTTTAAGAAAAAAACAGTAAGAATAAAGAGGAAGCCGTGAATTTGTTTAAACAAAACGGAGGATTCACTGTCTGCATAGAAATAAAAGCCTTCCGAGCAGGATGATTTATAAATAAAAGACGAGTAACTACCGTGTATTATAAATGATGCCTTTCCTGCCCTGTGTATTGTAAAATGCTTTCTAGAATCTTACAAAAGCCAGCATGGCAAGAATGTAATGAAGAAGAGAATTGCAAGATTAGAATCACATGGAAATGTGGGGCCTTGGGTAGCCACAGAAGGCGGCTGAACTCCCGGGCTCACGGCAGTGGGTGATCTCTAAGAAACTGAAAGAGCAGAGCAACAAAGCTCATTAAAATACAAGAAGGAGAAAAAACTCAGGATAAAATCATCCATCTCCACCGATTTCATCACACTGAGAATGAGGGTAAAGCCTTCTAACATGAGAATGAATTTTTATAAACCACAGACATTTTCTGACATTTTAAGAGAAGAATATGGCGTGGCATTCCCCAGTCTGCAATGCAATGTGTTTATTTAAGGAGTAAATGCAGAAATGCTTCAGGGAGATGGGCCTCAATGAGCTCACGTGGGAGCAGAGAGCCCTGAATACGAGGAAGCCTCCGTGATCCCACATGCTCCTACACCAACCAGAACCACGCCATGAAATCAGGCCCCAGGAACCCTCACAGATAGAATCTGGCACCTTCCTTCGTCCAAGTTTGATGGGTTTGTTGATAATTCATATTCATACTCAGCCTTTCCAAGAAAGTAAGGAAGAAGGGAAAAAATAAGGGCTTTACTTGCCACTTTTCTGAAAAGGCAAATTATTCAGAGGTCATCAAACCTACAGGAACAGCAAATGAGAAGGGAAGGGTAGGGCCTTCTGGGTGGACCCCTTTTAAATATCTCTCACTGGGCGCAATGTCTCATGCCTGTAATCCCAACACTTTGGGAGGCTGAGGCGGGTGGTTCTCTTGAGGTCAGAAGTTCAAGACCAGCATGACCAACATGGAGAAACCCTGTCTCTACTAAAAATACAAAATTAGCTGGGCGTAGTGGTGCATGCCTATAATCCCAGCTACTCAGGAGGCTGAGGCAGGAGAATCACTTGAACCCAGGGGGCGGAGGTTGCGGTGAGCCAAGATGGTACCATTGCACTCCAGCCTGGGCAACAAGTGCAAAATTCCATCTCAAATAATAATTAATAAATAAATACCTCTCAAGTGAATGCATCCCCAATCCATTTTTCTCCATCAGTCTGTTTAACTTTTTAAAATATTAAGATTGGCCAGGTTCTGTGGCTCACATCAGTAATTCCAAAACTTTGGGAGACTGAGGCAGAAGGATGGCTTGAGCTTTGGAGTTCAAGACCAGCCTGGGCAACATGGTGAAAACCCATCTCTACAAAAAATGCAAAACTCAGCTGGGTGTGGTGTCTCATGCCTGTGGTCTCAACTACTTGGGAGGCTGAGGTAGGTGGATCACCTGAGCGCAGGAGGTTGAGGCTTCAGTGAGCCGTGATCATGCCACTGCACTCCAGCCCAGTGAGCCGTGACCATGCCACTGCACTCCAGCCCAGGTGATACAGTGAGATCCTGTAACCAAAAAATAAAAGAAAATAAAATATTGGGCTATAAGAAGTAATAGTTTGAATTTTCTGATGTACAAAATTAGTTAGGAGAACACTGCAATGCAAATACAATGCAAGCCACAGATGCCATTTTAAATTTTCTAAAGCGTATTAAATAGCAACAGATAGAAGCAATTTTAATAATCCATTTTTAAGGTCGGGCATGGTGGCTCACACCTGTAATCCCAGCACTTTGCAAGGCTGAGGCGGGCAGATCACGAGGTCAGGAAATCAAGATCATCCTGGCCAACATGGTGAAACTCTGTCTCTACTAAAAATACAAAAATTAGCCGGGTGTGGTAGCACATTCCTGTAGTCCCAGCTACTCAGGAGGCTGAGGAAGGAGAATCGCTTGAACCCGGGAGTCGGAGGTTGCAGTGAGCTGAGATTGTGACACAGCACTCCAGCCTGGCAACAGAGTGAGACTCTGTCTCAACATAATAATAATAATAATAATAATAATAATAATAATAAATTTTAAACACAATATGTGAAATATTATTTTAATATATACCTGACACAAAAATATTGAGATATTTCTGTTCATTCTGTCATACAAAGTCTTCAAATCTGGTGAGCATTTCCCACCAAGGGTTCGGTTCAGTTTGGGCAGGCCACTCTGCAGGTGCTCAGCGGCCACATGTGGCCGGAGGCCGCCCTACTGGGCAGTGCGGAATTACAATATCTTGTCTTTCTACGGGTCAGAAATCTGAAACTCTAAATCAAAGAATATCACAAAATATATTCTACTCTGTAACATTCTTTTGTTGGCAATGAAGATGGTGAAAATACAATTTTGCGGGATGGAAATATTTTAAGTTGAATACAAGAATATTTGAAAAGATATTTCTTATTCCTTAATGTATGGATTAGGTGATTCCACTACATGTCAAACAAGAATTATAGTTCTCAACATTTAGCAGTTTATATGGTCTAGGAGGAAGATTTGAAGGATTACCAGTTATGATATCATTATTATCACTATTATTATTGTGCAACATAGTGCAATAATTCCAACCTGTTTTTAACAAGAAATAGAGATTTTAAAATAACTACAATTTAAAACAATAATAAGTAATAACAAACACTGAATACTCCCCGTATGCCAGATGCCATGATCAAAGGATCCTCAAAACCCCATAAAGTAACCACTGTTATTAATTCTATTTTAAAGTTTTAAAAAAGTGCTGGAGGCCGGGCTTGATGGTTCATGCCTATCATACCTACGCTTTGGGAGGCTGGGGTGGGAGGGTCCCTTGAGGCCAGGAGTTCGAAACCAGCCTGGGCAACATATGAAGACCCTGTCTCAATAAAAAACAATTTTTAAAATTATCTACAGATGGTAATGTTCGCCTATAGTCCCAGCTACTCAGGAGGCTGAGACAGGAGGATTACTTGAGCCCAGGATGTCAAGGTTGCAGTGATCTGTGATTGCACCACTGCACTCCAGCCTGGGAAACAGTGAGATCCTGTCTTAAAAAACAAAAAAAAAAAAAAAAAAAAAATACAGAAAAAAGTGCAGGAGCCCACAGCCTTCTTCCCTATCGTCTCAGGCGCCTCTTTGCCTGGCCCACCAAGGGCCAGGGTGCAGTTACTGCACTGCAGCCAGGGAGGACCGTGAGGAACTCACACTTTGGTCACAGTCTCAGCAGCCTCCTTAGAAGGATGTGTTTCAGGCCTGCTTCTGCTCTCCAGCAACTTCAGAGGGAAAGGCCTTCCAGGTGGAATAAAAACACAAGAAAAATGCAGAGGAAACATAACCCCAGAAATTAATTAATATCCACTAACCTAACAAAGGTTTCGAATGGTGTTTAAGGACCAAAACCAGGTGCCGTGATTTCAGACTGTGATTTGTGTCCATTGTAGTGAGAACGCACCTCATGGCCTCTTTGTTCTCTAAATGCATAAAATATGAATGTTCATTTGAGCTCTTGAGAAGATTGCCTTTATGAGAAAACAGAAGGACAAAGTAAAGGAAGGAAGTGAGGAAAGAGGGAGGGAAAGAGAAAAGGGAGAGAAAATCAGGGACAACAACAACAACAATAAAAATGGACATTCTTGCAGAGGAGCATTTGAGTTTCTCCCTTTCTCTCCTCTTGGACTGGAGGAGCCCTAAGTCAGTCAAATGCCTCCCTCTAGCGTCTGAAATGCTGAATACAGATTTCATTCTCTGAAAAACAATGAATAAATCCTTGTAAATTCAGTCTTATTGTACCCGCAGAATCCAACCTACCTTTTAAACTATAATCAAGAAAAAAGTCACAAAAGTAAAATAATTATCCAGTCTGGATTTTCTCCTTACAAATTATGGATTATTCTGGTGTGGTTTTTATTTTTTTTGGAAAAGTCATTGAAATCCCAGTGCTCTAGGAAAACTAGGAAAGAAAACTGAATTTTCACAAATCTGATCAATACAGCTTGCATTTAATACAATGATGCATTTCTATAACATTTCTGAGAAATTTTAAAATGAAAAATCCTGGCTCTGTTCTTTATCTGGTAGGTTGGTTGGTATACTTTGGTTTGTTTATTTTACAATTTTAGCTAGAATTCTCACTTCTCACTTCGAGCCACGATTGGTATATCTTGATTGTTACTGTCTCTGGAATAATTAAAAGTAAAAGTTCAGGGCCGGGCGTGGTGGCTCACTCCTGTAATCTCAGCACTTTGGGAGGCCAAGGTGGGTGGGTCAGTTGAGGCCCAGGAGTTCGAGACCAGCCTGACCAACATGGTGAAACCCCGTCTCTACTAAAAACACAAAAATTAGCCGGATGTGGTGGCGCACCCCTGTGGTCCCAGCTACTCCGAAGGCTAAGACACGAGAATTGCTTGAACCTGGGAACTGGAAGTTGCAGTGAACCAAGATGGTACCACTGCCCTCCAGGCTGGCCAACAGAGCGAGACTCTACCTCAAAAAAGGAAAAAGAAACAAAAAGGTAAGCATTCAATCTGAAAGTAGCAAAGCAGAGTAAATATTAAACCACTTCAGACATTTCTGCATTTCAGTGTATAGAAGTTGATCTACATTCCAGAACAATACATATTAAATAAGCCATCACAATCAGTACTTTCGCAATAAATATTGCATATTTATCACAAATATTTCTCCAAAGAGGAGAAAATAAACCTGTTAGTGCTGGTAAATGTTACTGTCCAAGAAAGGAGACTCAAGCCCTCAGCAAGGCAGGGCAGCTGCCCAGGGGAACAGGAGTTGGGGACTGGCTGGACATTTCCAAGCATCCAGTAGTTCCTGGCCAGCTTCCTTCTTAACCAGAGACTCTCTGAGCTGCAGTTTGGCCCCACACATTGAGGGACTCCTTTAACAGGCTATGGCAGAAACGGAAGACAAGCGTTCCGAGAATAACTGCATGCTTCAGACATTTTGCTCTCAGACCAAACTGAGGGGCCGGCGGCTATTTCTCTCAGCCCAATATCGAGATGCAGATGAACTGGGGAGGAAAAGAGATTTTATTTTCTGCAACTGGTTACAGGGAGAAGGCCTGGAAATTATCTCCAGACCAACTCAAAATTACAAAGTTTTCCAGAGCTGATCTACCTTCTAAGCTTTCATCTAAACACATGAGTGATTAACTTTTTTTATTCTATAACTAATATCTGAGTGTTGAAGACCTTCCTCTGCAGCCTCAGTAAATTTACGTCACTAAACGGGTCCAGGTGCTGGGGTGCTTACCCTTATCTTGTCTCCTGCTACAGGAGCTTTGGGCAGTTCCTTCAGATCCTAATAAAACTTGCTTGTGGAGGTCTGGGGAGTTTCTTCAGACCCTAATAAAACTTGTTTAATCCTAAATGGGCCCTGTAAGAATTCCTTCATTACTTTGTCCTGCTTTAAGGCCTAGGAAAGGCCTACTGAAACTGTTGTTACGAAGGCCTGCATTAGTGACACCTGGCCTGCCACAGCTTCACATGATTCTTTTTTAGCATGGAAAAGTCTGGAAACTCTTCTGACATCCTCCGGTCTGTGGAAAGCCCAGCACAGAGCACAGCAACTTGCAAAGTATCGGGGCTGTCTTTTATCTTCAAAGGGAACGCTGAAACAATAGTATCTACATCTGAGTGCCTCCTGTGGGCTAGGGGCTGTTTTAACTTCATCACGTGTGTTTGTTTGTTCGATGTTCACAGCAAAGGATGTTGTTGGCATGATCAGGTTCCCTGTGTCACAGACAGGAAACTGAGGCATAGACAGGAAAATCAGTTTGCCCAGATTCGCACAGCCAGTGAGTGACCTAGGGAGCATTCCGAGGAGAAAGAAAAACACACTTGAATGAAAGCAGTTGCTTGAGGGGAATCTTGGTCTACTTTTTTTTTTTTTTTTTTTTTTGAGATGAAGTCTTGCTCTGTCGCCCAGGCTAGAGTACAATGGCGTGATCTCGGCTCACTGCAACCTTCACCTCCCAGGTTCAAGCAATTCTCCTGCCTCAGCCTCCTGAGTAGCTGGGATTATAGGCACATGCCATCATGCCTGGCTATTTTTGTATTTTTATTAGACATCGGGTTTCATCATGTTGGTCAGGCTAGTCTCAAACTCCTGACCTTGTGATCTACCCGTCTCAGCCTCCCAAAGTGCTGGGATTAGAGGCGTGAGCCACCGTGTCCGGCCTGGTCTACTTTTAATATTGTTTTATTATTCTTATTTAAAGGAGTATTTTTCCTCCTCCGCCAATACACCAACTTACGTGAATAGTCAGCTCTTCGCAGCTATGCAACCCCGCTGTTTAAATGACTCACAGCTTTGTCAGTCCCAAATCCTACAGTAAAATCTATCTGGTGGAACAGACATCTCTCCTTACATGAGTGTGGAGAACAGAATGGGTTCAAAGAAAACAAAACAATAAAGCATTCACATATTTAAAAGATCTGGTCCAATAGTTTGCTAACCTAAAGAAAATTATTCAGAGGCTGGGCATGGGGGCTCATGCCTGTAATCCCAGCACTTGGGAGGCTGAGGTGGGAGGACTGTTTTAGACCAGGATTTCAACACCAGCCTGGGCCACATAGCGAGACCTCATCTCTACAAAAAATAAAAAGTTAGCGAGGCATGATAGCACACGCCTGTTGCCCCAGCTACTCAGGAGGTTAAACGGGGAGATTTATTTGAGTCTGGATGGTCAAGGCTTGTGGTGAGTTGTGGTTGTGCCCTCTGGGTGACAAAGCAAGACCTTGTCTCCAAAAAAAAAAAAAAAGAAAGAAAGAAAGAAGGCAAATGACTCAGATAGTGGCATTCGATCAAACTAAGAAACATAATTGAATCCTGCCCAGTATCCAGTGTCCACTGCTAGGTCCTCTACTGTGGAACCTCAGCACTTCAATGTTCCTTTTAGGAGGAATTGGTTCTTTTTTTTCTTTTTTTCTTTTTTTTAACCTTCCAAAGTTCTCATGCAACAAGAGTTGTGTGAGTAGGAGGTCAGTTAAATTTAAAAGTTGGTGAAGAAGAGCTTCCAGCTTCCCACCTGGGATGTAAGGGCTTGGAGGTGGCCACTCCCTCCTAACAGGTAAAAAGCTGAGCCCTGACGGAAAGTCTGAACGCTGAGTGACAAGGGTGTGTCGGTGACATAGATGCGTGGATAGTAACAAGTGGACCACTCTAGTGGGGGTGTTGGCAGTGGGGGAGGCTATATGTGGAGGCACGGAAGATTTGTGGAAAATCTCTGTACTTTCTACTCAATTGTGCTACAAACCCATAACTGCTTTGAAAAAAAAAAAAAGTATATTTTTAAAAATGGGTTAAGCAGAGAAAACAATGACAACAAATATTGCTTGTTAGCCTAAACGACACAAATGTGAGCTGTTGTTTGATACTGTCACAGATGCCGGGCCTCTGCTCAGCCCCCAGCCCCTAGAGAGCCACTCCCAGTACCTCATTCCTCAAAATACACTCACCAAGCATGAAAGAATCCAACTGTTTCTTAAAACAGATCAAGAACTTATCTTTAAGGATATTTGAGAAACTATCTCAATTTTTAACGTTTCTCAACGATTCTTAGTTTTCTTGCACGTGTCTAATTCAACAGCAATGTTAGTTTGTATTTAATCTTTCCAGAGCATTCAGTTAACTGTACGGCAATAACACATCTCATCCATCCTTTTGGATCTTGTATTTCATGGGCTTATCAAACATTTTGTTAAATTATGAAATTACACTAACAAACACAGAAGGCACAGATACGGGAACAAGCTACCTTTCAGAAACCCTTAACACAGCTGGTCAAGGAAGACATGGACAGCAGCTGCCCGCCAGCACCAGGCACCGTGTACCCTGTACACTGGTCTGAGACACTGGTGAGCTTTGATTAATGCCCCACATTGACTCAACAGTGTCTGCAGGGAGAATATCCACTTGGCCTATTGATGCAGCCTCTTCCTTCCCTCCCCTCCTAGCCACAGAAAGGATCCTTTTTTTTTTTTTTTTTTTTCAAACGGAGTCTGGCTCTGTCACCCAGGCTGGGGTGCAGAGGTGCAATTTCACTCACTGCAACCTCAGCCTCCAGGGTTCAAGTGATTCTCCTGCCTCAGCCTCCCAAGTAGCTGAGATTACAGGTACACACCACCACACCCAAATAATTTTTGTATTTTTAGTAGAGATGGGGTTACACCATGTTGACCAGGCTGGTCTTGAACTCCTGACCTCAGGTCATCCACCTTCCTCGGCCTCCCAAAGTGCTGGGATTACAGAGGTGAGACACCGTGCCCGGCCAGAAAGAATCCTTTAGGGCACAGTGGAAACCCGGACATTATTGGTGGCTTTGCTGCAGGATTTTCTATGACCTTACAAGGTAAGTGCCCCAGAAGTAGTTGTTGAATAAATAACGTTCACAGCGCTGAGCATTCTGATTGTTTAATGAACTAAACATCTGCTGGGGTTTCTTTGAGGTTAGAAAGAGGCTTAGTGTTTGACGACAGAAAGGATTGTTATTAAATAAATTAACAACCGATGCATCTCATGTCCACTGAATTTGTCAGAGAGTCGGGGGATTCACAAAACATTAAAGTTGAACCTCCACACGGGAAAATGCTAGCAATATTTATTCTGAATTTCAGTCAGCAGAAACGACATGAAATAACTGGCTAACACCCTTAAGTAGATCAGGACAGGAGTTGTTGGTTCCATGAAGTCATGAGTGAAGTTAAAGCAATGCATTTAGCTTAAAATATACAAGCCACGTCTACATGGGGTATTCTCTCTCTCTCTCTCTCTCTATATATATATAGATATATATATAGGGATTATATATATAACATATATATGGGATATAGTTGTTTATTTTTTGACTGAATTTGCCTGAATTTATGTTTGTATGTGATATAGATATAGATATACAGGTATAAATATGGTTTGGATAATAGAAACCACTTACAGATATTGGCAAAATCAGTTAAAAAATAAATCAAAGACTCAGAGAGACATTTAATGAACTTTAAGTTTTACTGGATCGTTGTATAAATAATAACCCTCATTGCATTTAAAATCAGTTTGGGAATAAGGATCGGCAATTTAATCTCAGTCCTTTATTATTTATTGCTGGGTGATTTCACAGCTTCTCCCGACGTCAGAACGCAAGCCCAGATGACGCCTGTGTGATGGGGCTTCCGTAGAAACAAAGGGATTAATTTTAATTGATTGTCTTTGAACTGGAAAGTTGTGCGAGGCATGAAGTCCTGTCCATGGTCATCTGTGCAGCCCCAGCCTGGCAGGGAGTGGGTCGCAGCTGGTCTTCCACTGGCCAGCAGCATGCAAAGCCCGTGGAGCCCAGGAGGTCTGTCTCCTCAGTGCCCCAACCTCATGCAAGCTGGAATTCCCTTGGAGTTTTAGGTCTGGGGTCCCAGCGCTGGTGAAGGCCCAGTGTGTGCACTCCCTGGAGCCTCCCTTGCAGGGCTTCCATTGAGCAGCACATGGTCGACAAAGGCTCTGGGTTTCCAGAGCAGGTGCTCAGAGCAAACCTAGGATGCCACTCATTGCTCAGGCCCAGGCTAAGGTGGATTCAGGAGAGGCATGGTTTGCATTTTTTAGTCAGAAAGAAGCCATGTGAAATCAGCCTGTTTCTTGACATGAATGTTCAGCGTAACTCTGGATCAAAAAATTGCAAACCGCGGCCACTAAAATGCCAGAGAGTGCCCTTCAGTCAGGCTTCCCCAACTCCACGTGTAACTCGATCCAAACTCTGCAGCATTTGCAGGTCAGACATGGCCCCACACAATCCAGGACCCTCACAGCTCCCCGTGTCCCCTGGAATGACCCCCTCGGTCCATCGGCTTGGACGACAATGCAGTAATGAAAACAATGATAAGGGTACCAGTGAAGATGCCTCCCTCAGCTGAGCTCCTTTCATGTGCACTTTACACACGTTACCTCTCTTACTCCTCCCAAGGGCTCTGGAAGTAGGAATTCTTTCTTCCAATGTGTAGATGAGAAGAACGTTGAGGCACAGGGCATTTTAGTGACTTGCACTTAAACACCAAACTAGTCTAGATGCAACTGATCAAAGCTCAGCCAGGGTGGTCCCCAGCTACCTGGAAGATGTGAGTGGAGGGAAAAGAAGGCGAGTGGTCTTTAGTGAAACATCACGCCTCTCCCAGCCTTGCCAAGTCCATCCACGCACCTGCCAGGTGTCCTCACGGTGTCCTGAGCACAGGGCTCTCAGCCCATCTTCCCTACTCCAGTCCTGCGCCCACCAGGTACCAAGTGCTCACCATGCCCCAGGCTTCCTAACAGCTTCCATAAAATAGCTCATGTTAGTCCTTCTGTCATCACAGTGAGTTAAGCACTGGGATCTCCCCCTTTACCGATGAGAAATCAAGACTAGAAAAGTCTGTTGCTAAGAGACTTTTAGCACCTGAGTCTTCCACCCTGGGGTGACTGGCATGTGACGAAAAGCGTGGACTGTCCTAATAAATGAGTAAAACCTTGTCTCTACCATCTACTGAAGGTGTAACCTGGGACCAATCACCTCACCTTTCCATGCCTCAGCTTCCTGATGTGCAAACCGGAAGAGAAGAACCCAACCTCGCCAGCTTGGGAGGAGCCAATGAGTCACCCCCGGAAGGGCTGAGATCAGGGCGGCCACTCAGCAAGCTGCCATGGAAACGTTAGCCGGGACGTCTATAAGGCATCTTCTTGGGGTCTGCCCTTTTGGAACCCTATTTCTTCGCAGATCATCCAGGCAGGGTCCAAAGCCGGCCCACCTGCAGGCACAGGGCGAGGGTGGGGCACTCCCCTGCAGCCCTTCCTTTTCCCCATGGCCTCTCCCAGCCCTTCCTGGAACATGACTCCTGCAGACACCCAGGGCTAGAAAACCCAGCTGCTCTCACGTCCATGTTTGCCATTTCTTCCACTTTTTCTGCTTTTCCTGATTCCACATCTCAAATTTGGCCTGTCTTGTGCTCACCTCTGTAAAAATGAATGGTATCACGATAATAAAAAGTCTAAGCAGCAGTGGTCGTAAAAAATAAAATCACATCATAATGAAACCCTCATGCTATCATTTACAATTGCTAGGATCTTACCTTGTACCTGAAGTCAGAAAACAAAGGCATATGATCACAGGTTTGTATAGGAAGCTTTGCCAAGGTGAAACAAATATTGACCCGGAACAGATGAATGTGTCTCAAAGTGTTTAGCGTTCTTTTAAAGGGAATTGAAATGAGGAAGACTAATAGAGGAGGAGGAAGGTCATTAGACCACAAAACACAGCCAGGAACACCCCAGGTCACCACCTGCTCCTCCTCCCTCCCCTTCCACGCGGGCGTTGCCTGTCTGGCTTGTTTTGGGGGAATGTGAGCCGTTCCTGGAAGCCTGGTGTCCTCACGGCTTCACCGCCCTGATGCTGCTTTTCCTCCTGTTTTCTCGCTCGCCTGGGACTTCATTTGCTTGAGTTGTACAGTATTCTGTGTCCCCTCCTGTGAAGCTCATCTGCACTTTCCAGGGTAAATCCCTTTGCACCAGAAAGACAGATGGTTCCTTAAATGAGAGTTGAGTTTTTCTATGTACTGGAAGATTCTGAACACGGTAAACTCTTCCCTTTCTCTAATTCTGTAGCCCACCAGGACCACTCCCTCCCCCCACCACAAAAAAGTCCTCTGCAATCCGCATAATTCTGTCACTTGTTCCCCACACCCTGGGCATTTTCCTTCTCCTTTCTGCTCCCAGATTATGGCTGGAAGGTGACTGGACGGAGGGCAAATGCTTTCCAAAGGTGGTGTGGCTCCTGCTCTCCAATGAAGCAGGATGAAGACAGGACCGGGGCGGGAGGGGCTGAGAGAGAAGGGAGGTTTGCTTTCTCTCCCTCCCTCCTTCCCTCCCTCTTTTCCTTCCTTTCTTCCACTCTTCTTTTTCTTTCTCTCTTTATTCTTCCTTCCCTCCTTCCTCTCTCCCTCCCTCCTTCCCTCCTCCTTCCTTCTGTCGCTCTCTTTCTTCCTTCCCTTCTTCCTTCATCTCTCCTTCCCTCCTTTCTTTCTCTCTCTCTTCCTATCATTCTCCCTCATGTCTCTCTCCATATTTCTCTCTGTGTGTCTCTCTTTCTCTCTCTCTCTTCCCTCCCCCGCTCCACCCAACCCTTCTTTCTGATTTTGTGTGCTAAGGTATGGGCTCCTTGCCTGCGCCAAACTGCAGGACCAACTGTCCCTGATGCGGGGACACGGGCCTGTGCTAAGACCTTGCCTGCTCCTGGCTCACAGATGCCACAGGCCAGGCCGAGGGTCAGCGGGCCCAGCAGAACCTCCCTCCCTGTGCCCCCCACACCTCCCTCTTTTTCATTTGACCGCAGGCCGTCTAGTCCACGTGTCCTGGGCCCCCCACAACCCTGCTGAGCTCTGCCGGGTGCAGCTTCAATCTGCATCTTCTGGCCTTGGAGGCTGGGCCACGCTGTGACCCCGTCTGGTGACAGGGGAGTCAGCAGGGCCAGAGGCAGCATCCCTGGAAATGTTCCTTTTCCCTCCACCTGGGAAAAGCCATTGAAAGAGGCTCTGTGACTCCCTGGCCCTGGTAGCGTTCGATGGCTATCTTTACCTCATTAGTATTTCACTCTTAATGGGTTTTCCTTGCTTATTTGACACCAATCTTCCAGCCTGACAGCCATTCCCTTGGAGGGAATTTAGTCAAAAACCTGACTGCTGGCCATCTAATCAAACCTTCAGTCAGTCGGGGCTTTCTCTACGTGTGCAAGTCTCTAATTCTGTCTTCCTCTTCCCTGCCACTCCCAGTCCACATGGAATGACAGAGCAGTGCCCCAGCCATGCTCCCGGCACAGTGCTCCGTCCGCAAGGCCTTCCCAGTACCGCAGTAGGTGCCAGCCTGTCAAACTGCAGAGCCCCGCATGCAGCCGCCATCAAGACAGTTGCAAACTGTTTGGCTCACGGTTTTTCATCCTCCAAAATTATCTTCTACAAACATTCTGTTTTAAAACCAAGCCAAAGAGCACATTGCTCAAGGGAAAAAGAAGCAGAAGGAGAGTTCCAGTGAGGGGGAGGAGGCTGGGGACCCCGTGTCAGCCTCTCCGCAGGGCACTCCATGGGCCCCTGGACAGGGCAGCTGGTTCTCCCCAGAGCAAGTTATGGAGGTGGGGAGCTATGGACAGAAAAAGATGGAGAGGCACAACTAGAAGGGACAGACTGAGAGATTGACAGAGACAGAAAGACTGAGAGAGGGACAGAGACATCCTGAGAGAGACAGACACAAAAAGAGAGGGAAAGAGAGAGCAGCAGACAGCCAGGAAGAGCCAGAACGGACCACAGCTCTGGCACCACCTCTCCGGAAACACACTGTCTTTCCTCCCATACTCTATTGGCCGCACAGACCAACCTCACTGGTGACGCGGGGAACTAAATGAGAGTGTGGATGTCAAGAGAAGACATCACTGGGGCCATCACAAAGGCTCCTGACCTTGCCCTCCAGCCAGGACATTCCTCCAAGATCCCAGTCCCTGGTGCCTGCTGGATTCTGCCACCCTCCAAGTCCCCTGGAAGGTGACCCTGGTTCCTCCTCACACTTCCTCACTGTCTCTGCCCAACAGAATATAAGTCCCCAAGGGGGGTGCTGGTTCCCCTCGCTCACCATTCCGTGGGTAATATGCAAGCACTGCCTTTGAAAAGCCTTGGGTTTCTTCAAGCTTTCAATTGGAAGGTTGTACTGAGCAACTGCCAGATTCTGTACCCCCGTTTTCTGCAGAGGCAGCAGCAGGAGCCCACTCAGTTTTTGTGGGGCACAAGTGGAGGTGGGGAAACTGAGGCAGGGCACCGTCAGGGATGGTGACCAACACACTACCCAGAATGCACAGAGCTGGACTCACTGCTTCCTGCACTAAAGGAGATGGCTCTGCTAGACAGTAAGGTATTGAGCTCCGATAGGGATTGCGGCACCTGGAGCTCAAGGCTGGGGACTCTTAGAGGCAGGAGAGTTACATCATCTGCTGAAGGTGTGGGCAGGCACAGCACTGTGATTGGCTCTCAGGAGCACAGTTGCAGAAGTTCTTAGCTCTGATTGGCTGATGTCCAGAGCGAGGGCTGACACTGATTAGCTGGCTTGCAGATATGTGCTCACAGCCACCACTCTCATTGGCCAGTTAAACTCATTGGCCATTAAAACTCGTGCTGCAGCTGTTTCCTATCAAGTTATTGAACATCATCCGTCTTTCCCTACTTGATGGGAGCTTTTTAGATTTTACAACATATCATCAGAAAGCGTGTTAAAAATTCCAAAACTGGAAGAGAGGAAAGTAGGCTGGTTCTGAGGAGGTGAGCAGGTGTTTCTGGATCAATCCTCCTCTTCCTGAATTCAGGGGACCCTGAGTGGGAGGAGAAAGAGGGGCTCATGCACTGTGTGTCAGATACCCAAACACAAACTTTAGCTAATCTAGCTAATAAACTGCAAAGAATGGAGTGCCCTAGACAGATGCTTTTTGAGATATATCTCAAAGCTGTGACTTTTCTATAGCTGGAGGTTCACAAATTACTAAAGGCCGTCTATTTGTGAACATGCCTAGGTGTTCTGTTAAAGATCCATCAATGTTTGGATGCATAATAAAATATACACATAATTTATAAATGTTTCCATACTTTTTGAAAAAGTTATTCTTTCCTTCATTTCAGCAAAATAGCCAATTATTTCATTATAACCAACTTTTAATATAATTCATGTTCTATTTGCCAGTAGTCACGTAAAAGATTAAAGATAAAAAGACTTCATATGCAGAGTATGCAAAGTTGATTTTATTCTCACCAAAATGAAAATTCAAGCTAAATATATGAGAAGAGTTGAAATTATTTTTAAATGTGCTTTTCAAAAAGCTACTTTTCTTTTAAACGTTTAAAATTATTAGAATTAAACAGAAAATATCCACTCTAATCAAAGAATATAGAATTTAAAAACAAAATTAGGCAATGCTAATTTTTTAATTTTCTTTCATTTAAAAAAATCTTAGTAAATAATTTCATAAAAGTGCAACTATTCTAGTGTTCAGGTTCACCTCGTTGCCAGTGTAGAGAATCCTATGTCTCACCTACTTCATGTTTAGACCTACATACCTATAAACTTAGCAATAGTATGGATTGTTTGCAGTTGCACTGTGAGGACAGTAACCACGTGCAAAGGCAACAGGAAGAGAAGCAAGAAAATGGACACCCTGCCGGGAAATGACATTTTTCATCACAAGAATCCTTTGTATTCAGCTACATGTGACGAAGGACTTGACAAGTTAATTGCTTTGCCATTTCTCTTACCTGAGCATTTCTCCAGTTCTACACTCTCCACACTGCAATATTATCTAGCACCGCTATAGACAGAAGCACAACCCCCTAAGCTTCCTGGCATTTGGGCACAGTTGCCTTTCATTTCAGAGGCTTAAGTGGAGGTGTGGCACACAGTCAATTCTTGCTATCCGTTGGTAGTCATGTTTTATAAAGTCACTGCAAACACAGAATTAGCAAACACAGAACCCCTGCTCCTAGGGGAAATCCAGGGCTAGGTTCCTGTGAGACTCAGGTCACAACTTTTTCATCAAGCAATCAGTACTGCACTTTGTTTTATGTGTTTTTCTGTTTAAAGACACCTTATTTAGCATATATTCACATCGAACTTACAGCCAACAGCACTGTAATATAACCCACGCCTGAACAAAGCCTCCCGAACCCATGTCCCTTCTCCATAAGGCACATCCCAGCCTCTGTGCTTGGGAGCACTGGACAGCACTTCAGCATTATGTCCAGTGGCCACACTGAAAACAGCAAAATCACCAAAAAAAAAGCATAAAAATGGAAAACAAACAAACGAACAAAACACAGGCCAGGCCCGGTGGATCATGCCTGTAATCCCAGCACTTTGGGAGGCCGAGGCAGGTGGATCACTTGAGGTCAGGAGTTCGAGGCCAGTCTGGACAACATGATGCAAGCCCATCTCTATTAAAAATACAAAAACAAGCCAGGTGGGTTGGTGAATGCCTGTAATCCCAGCTACTCTGGAGGCTGAGGCAGAAGAATTACTGGAACCCAGCAGGTGGAAGTTGCAGTAAGCTGAGATTGTGCCACTGCACTCCAGCCTGGGTGAGAGAGCAAGACTCTGTGTCGAGAAGAAAGGAAAGAAAGAAAGAAAGAAAGAAAGAAAGAAAGAAAGAAAGAAAGAAAGAAAGAAAGAAAGAAAG
>NC_045442.1:128345470-128419432 GCF_002776525.5 Piliocolobus tephrosceles | reverse complement strand
AAGAAAGAAAGAAAGAAAGAAAGAAAGAAAGAAAGAAAGAAAGAAAGCCCACATGGCACTAAGTAGATGACGTAAAGGAGGCTCGTTCATACCACGAGAGCTGAAACAAGAACACAGAACGTCATGCGTATCGGGTGACATAAATGTTTGCCGATCTGTGGATATTTGAGAACACCTGCCAAAGTACTGTAAATATTGATTTGAAGATTGCAAATTAACTTTAGTGAATATGCAAATTTGCAAATACAGAATTCACAAATAATGAGGGTCGACTGTATTTTCCTTAGATATGAGCAGTGTTGGCCAGGAGGGCAAATATTTATGGTTGCAGTGGTAATATTCAGACTGGAGCAAAGCAGCAATTCTGAGTGAGCTGTGTCCTGGACTGAATGTGTGTGCACACATGTTTTGCATGCAGGTGTGGCACTGTGGCAGGCGAGGCCTCCATAACAACTGTTTCAGTATGGACTGGGTGGTGAAGTTAAAGATCAAAACCCAGTGCCCTTATACAAAGGCTGGAACGTAAAAAAGCCCACCAAGAGTTTTGCCTAGGCCTTTCCTAGGCCTTAAAGCCTGACAAAATAACCAAGGAATTTTTAACAGGGCCATTTAGGATTAAACAAGTTTTATTATGGGTCTGAAGATACTCCCCAGGCCTTCACAAACAAGCTTACTGGCGGTCTGAAGAAACTCCCCAAACCTCTGTAATTTGTCAGGAGACAAGATAAGGGTAATTACCCCATCACCTAGACCCATTTAGATTAAGTAAATTTACTGAGGTTCCAGAGGAAGCTCTTCAGGATTCAGACCTTAGTTACAGATCAGAAGTTAATCACGTATGTCTTTAGATGAATGCACACTTACGTGTAGACATGGAGCTTAGAAGGTAAATAAGCTCTGGAAAACTTTGTAATTTTGAGTTGGTCTGGCAATAATTTCCAGGCCTTCTCCTCGTAACCAGTTGCAGAAAATAAAGTCTCTCTTCCTCCCCAGTTCATTTGCATCTCATTATTGAGCTGCGAGAAATACCCTGACCCTCAGCTTGATCCGGAAACAGCATGAGTGTCATACTTGGGCTTTGTAAGACTCAGTCTTAAGACGGGAACCCCTCTTGCCCCAGTTAAGAATAGGATTATTCAATGTTCCAAATTTCAAATTTCGGCAAAAAAAGGGGGATCTTTCCCAGTTTTTGGCCACGGGGGACAGCATTCTAAACATAAATGGCTCTGGGGAATCCTAGGCAGTTCTCTAAAGTGAAGCAAGAGGCCAGATAACCATGCAGGAGGTATTTTATTTAATCTCTTAAATGTGAGTTATGTTTCCCCAAACCTACTGAGAAAATGCAATAAAATTGGAAAGGTAACAGCAGAAGATGTGTGCTGGAAAGGGTCAGAGGTGCTCAAAAGCAGAGACAAGGGTTAAAGGTCTGCAAAGTATAAGAACCAGAGAAATGCCTCCAACCACAATTGTTGTGGCATGCTACTGTTAATATTTAATCTACGTGACATTTTCCTTCCTTAAAAAATGCAAAACACCTCCGATTCATGGTCCCAAATGATTTAATATTGAATCTATTTTTATATAACATGCTCATAAATCTCTCCTAATCACACCTGAGGCTAACATATGAGACCTTCCCGATGCCTGTCAGCACTTACCGTACAAAAGGGTTGCTCCACGTGACTTTTGAAAGAGCAAGCACTAGCAAGTGTTATCCTTAGTTCAAAGATATCTATTAGTCTGCAAAAGACTAGTTGATTCTAATTCAAACATCTATCTCATGCTCTGTGCTCAATTCCAGCCCGCTTCCAGAAAGGCAGCTTTGGGGGATCTCAGTGCCGTGGGTCTGCAGCCTCCCTTCTTTGTCTTTTGGAAACGAAACCCTCTTGCCCTGAGCTGCCCATCCCAGCACCCCCTAACCACCCATCCAGAGAACACAGCTCTGGCTGATCGTCGCGCCAGGTGACTTGCTCAGGGAGGGGCAATGACGCAAGCAGGACCAGTGGAAATCAGCTGGAGTAACTGAGGCTAAAATGCCAAGAATGACAGTCTCTCTCTTGAATTGCAATATTTAAGGATAGGCACTTGGTATGCCCTCCCTGGCGTTTCCTTCCGCCACAGGAAGGAAGCTCATGCGAGAAGGAAGCCGCAGAGTAAAGTGGACCTCCAGCCTGAATGAGGGGACGGAGCTGGAGCCCCACGCACAGCCTGGCTGAGCCATGCACCCCTCAGGACCATCATGGACTGCCCAGCCAACTGAGCCAAAAACCAAATCACAACCACAGACCTCTCACTGACCTAGATGACACTGAGTTTCTCTAATCTTTTAATACAGAGAGGCCTTGCTAAGTGCCAAAGCTTTTTCATACTTCCTGACTCCCTTTCTTGGTGCATTTCTGAGAGGCTGTGTTATGTTTTACATAATCAAGACATCACGTATAAATAAAATTAAGTTAATACAGAACAAAACTTCTTATCATGATGCTTTAAAATAAAATACATTTAAACGAACATGATTTCAACGTATCTTATGTAGAGCAGCTACCTAAAATATTTTAAGTACTTTTCCATATGTAATTTGTTTGCTTGCTCTAAAAAGTAAGTACACAAGCCTAAGGAACAGATGATGTGCAATGCTTTATTTCAAAAACTACACAATTTCAAATCATTAAGAAAATGCCTCAACATGTCATCAACACCTGTTTTTTTCTAAATAGGGCGTCCTTTCTTTAAAATTTCACTAACAAATTCACTAGCCATAAATACAGAGAAGAAACGTCATGAATAAAAAGGGTAGGTTTTTTGTTAAAATTAACACGCATAGAACATATTCATCACAAGACAAACACAACGTATACAGAACAATAATACCAAACACGAAAGAGTGGATTCTCAGTATGTTTTCAATCAGCACGCTCATATGCACATTAGCCAAAACAAATCTCTGTCCAGAAGAAAATTCCTTTTTTACTTTCCTGTGGTCTAAAAAAATGTGGTTGGATATCCCTTTCCACTGCTTCAGTGATTTCCCAGAAGAAATCAGAAGCAATCTAAGGAGGGTAATCTCATTCTAGAAATTGCACTTAGAAAACCACTAAGGTTTATTTTGGATCACCACCTCTTCTACCTGACAGAGCAAGCAGTTCCTGTATCCAGCAGGCTGGCTGGTGCTTTCTCAGATATATGAGGCCTCTGTTTCAAAAGCATGCCTTGTGGCATCATAAAGGATTATTTTATATCTCATACAGGCTTGCTTTAGAAAATGGAAGGGACCCTTCGTAAATCTCCCGTTTGCATGGGGGGCTCTTCAAGATTCTTTAGCTTGCAAATGGTGAGATACATCGTATTGCTATGATTCTAGGAGCACAGAACATATCTATTACTGAACTAAAACAAGTTTTCTGTTCTTGAAGTGTGTTGTCAATCATCTGAAGCTCTTTAGAGTCTATTCCGACAGACTTGGTGTTTTATCATTTGCCAAACATATGCTCCTTTTTACATTGTGAATTTTATTTTTTGAATCTCTTGAGTGGTTTCACCCTGTCTCTGTGCTCCCGTAAAGTAGAAATATGGTATGGAATATTCTTCTGCAAGCTCAAACTTTGCATGCTTATATGTTAAATGTGGTCTTATTTTTTGATTTGATACAGAGATATAAGCATTTATCTCAATACAGAGATATTCAGAGGTACAAGCATTTAGGATGGTGCATATATCTCACTTAATGATGATTTATCCTGTAAATTCAGGGGTTTATTTATTTATTTATTTTGAGATACAGTCTCGCTCTGTCACCCAGACTGGAGTGCAGTGGCGTGTTCTTGGCTCACTCCAACCTCCTCCTCCCAGGTTCAACTGATTCTCCTGTCTCAGCCTCCCGAGTAGCTGGGATTACAGGCATGTGTCACCACGCCTGGCTAATTTTTTGTATTTTTGGTGGAGACAGGGTTTCACGGTGTTGGTCAGGCTGGTCTTGAACTGCTGAGCTCAGTTGATCCACCCGCTTCGGCCTCCCAAAGTGCTGAGATTATAGGCATGAGCCACCATACCCACCCAGTTCAGTTATTTAAGAGGCCTAAATTAAGTGTTATACAAAAAAATTAAAAGATAAACAAAGTTAATGCTAGGAAGACCACAGTACTGAACCAAAATGAAAGCCTTTTATTAGACTCCCCCAGTCCAACACACTACATTATCTGGCATCTCAGACCACCAATGATAAAAACGCAAACACATTCAGTCCCAAACTCTTTCATTTTGCACTAGATTATTTTCTGGAAGTTTCCTCAGTGGTCAATGTGTCTATCATTCTAAAGTGATTACATGCCAGACGCAGTGGCTCACACCTGTAATTCCAGCACTTTGAGAAGCCAAGGTGGGTGGATCACCTGAGGTCAGGAGTTTGAGACCATCCTGGCTAACATGGTGAAACCCCGTCTCTACTAAAAATACAAAAATTAGTCAGGTGTGTGGTGGATGCCTGTAATCCCAGCTACTTGGGAGGCTGAGGCAGGAAAATCACTTGAACTTGGGAGGCAGAGTTTGCAGTAAGATGAGATCGTCCCACTGCACCCCAGTCTGGGCGACAGAGCAAGACTCTGTCTCAAAAGCAACAACAAAAAAATAAAAACATAAAGTGATGACACTGGTGTGTTGCCCATTAAGAGGACTGTGAGGCAGCCCAAAATTTAATCTGCCATTCATTTTATTTCTGCTATTTTATTTTATCAGACTTTTTTTTCCCAAAAGACTGGAGTCACCTGTTTTGAAAATCTGTTGAGTGCAGCAACATCTCCCTACCTCAGCCCTTCCTCAAGTGCCCAGGAAAACCCCACAATGGCTATTGGACCTACGACCAGCATACTGGTTGTGGATCTATTAATCCCCAAGAAGTAAACCTCATGAAGAGAACTGAGAGGACAAAGTAAGAAGCAACTGGAGGGAAAACATTTGGAGCAGGTAGAGTCAGGAGGGAAGGGATTTTTGGTCTTTTTCGGATGCCTCCTCGGAACGCTGCTCTCCAATCTTTGTAAAACCCCTCAGCTGCTTCACTTTCTTTTGCTCAAAACAAAATTTACGTTTTCCACCGCCTTTTCATTTTTGGAAAGATGCTCACTGGTAGTGTCTAGTTGATAACCCAGAGGAGGTAGCAGTGGTGCAGGCGTGGAGAACCAGACCTGGAACCCGCCTGCTGGGTGGGACAGTGCCGTGTATCCATGGCCCGGGGCTTCGGGAAGCTATTTCCGCTCTGCATTCTGCTCTCCCCACCTGTATGTTGGAGGCAATGACTTCTCTTTTGTATGGTTGTTGTGAGGAATATATACTGTACACACAAGCAGCGGATGGCTATCATTATCACTTTGTAGACAATTCCATTACCTGTAGATCATCTCTGGTCTTAGTTCAAGTTGTCACCATGTAGAACAGATAATTCACTCAACAAAAGTTAAAATGGGTTCACATGCATGCACACACACACACACATGCAGCACCGACTAGGGTAAAACAGCCTAACCACATCAATAAAACAAATAGATGTGTTAAACCCAGTAGATTGAAAATGTTTGGGGAATAGAATTTTTACAGGGCCAAAAAATGTCACTCCAAATGTTGTAAACACCATGTATAACACTTGTACATGTTAATTACAAAAGGCAGAACTTTTATAGCAGAGACATCTGGGATGAGGGGTCCCTGTGTCAACCACATGATCACCAATAATAAAACACAGTGGGATTCCACACCTCCTGATGTGAGGCAGGGGGAAACACACATGACTTTATCATGTGCTGAGGAATCACACAAAAGCATTCAGTGTTAATTTAATGGCAACACGGACAATCAGGCTAATTCAAAACATGACCCATTCTACAAATGAGGCTGACCTGGACTCTTCAATTCTATTAATGCCATGAACATCAAATAAAACAGGGAGCAGCTTCTCTACATTAAAGAGGCAAACAGACAGCAAGACAAAATGCAAAATGCAATGAGTGATCACTGATGTGATCTGCGAACCCAGAAAATGTGAGACAAAGTCTCAGTTCATTTGGAAAGTTTATTTTGCCAAGGTTGAGGACACACCTGTGGCACAGCCTCAGGAAGTCCTGAAGACATGTGCCCAAGGTGATGAGGCACAGATTGGTTTTAAACATTTTAGAGAGACATGAGACATCAATCAATATACATAAGAAGTACATTGGTTCCATCAGGAAAGACAGGACAACTTGAAGCAAAGGCAGAAAGACAGGAAGTGGGGAGGGAGTTTCTGGGTCACAGGTAGATGAGAATCACACTTTTTTGAGTTTCTGATGAGCCTCTCCAAAGGAGGCAATTAGATATGCATCTATCTCAGTGAGCAGAGGGATAATTTTGAACAGAATGAGAGGCAGGTTTGCTCTAAGCAGTTTCAACTGGAGTTTCATTAGTGATTTTGGAGACCCAAGATATTTTCCTTTCACGGATTCTAGATTTTAAAAAATAGCTACAAAAATACTCCTGGAACCTCTTGGGAAAATTAAACATGAATGGTGTGACACATAATATGACTGTATCATTGTTAAACTCTTTTCAAGTGATTATTGTATTGTTGACAAAAAAATCAAACTCTAAAATATTTGAAGAAATTTATTCTGGGCCAAATATGAGTGACCATGGCTCATGACACAGCCCTCAGGAGATCTTGAGAACATACGTGTGCCCAAGGTGGTTGGGGTGAAGCTTGGTTTTATACATTTTAGGGAGACATGAGACTTCAATGAAACACATTTAAGAAATACATTGGTTTGGTCCAGAAAGGCGGGCAGCTCAAAGAGGGAACTTCCAGCTCATAGGTAGATTTAAACATGTTCTGGTTGACGGTTGAGTTTATCTAAAGACCTCGGATCAATAGAAAGGGATGTGTGGGTTAAGATAAAGGGTTGTGGAGACCAAAGTTCTTATTTACAGAGGAAGCCTTCAATAGCAGCCTTCAGAGAAAATAGGTTGTAAAATGTTTCTTATGGAACTTAAAGTCTGTGTAGATGTTAGTGCTGGAGAGGTACAACTTCCCCTCATGGCCTGAACCAGTTTTTCAGGTTAAATGGTAAGAGTTCCCTGGCTGAGGAGTAAGTCCATTCAGATGGTTGGGGAGCCTTAGAAATATATTTTTGGTTTAGAGTATTGTGGTATGTAAGATAAGTCCTTGATCTTTTGAGATTCATGCAGAATTATTAAGGAGTAAGGTGTTGGCATATCTATAACTACTTTTCAAATAATTCAATAAAAAATAGAGATTGGAGAGACAGAGTGAGAGAACAAGGGCATCTTATTCTCACCCGCCATGGCTGTAGAGTTGGTGAGAGAGAGAGAGAGAGAAAGGTCATCTTACTGTCACTCGCCATGTCTGTAGAGTTGGTGAGAGAGAGAGAAAGAGATACAGGGCACAATTTCCTCTCGCCCGCCATGGCTGTAGAGTTGGTGAGAGAGACAGAGGGAGAGTGGGCATATTACTATCACCTTCCATGTCTATAGAGTTGATGAGAGAGACAAAGGGAGAGAGAGAGAGAACACCCTTCATGACTGTAGAGCTGGTGAGAGAAAGAATGGTCACATGTTCCTCTTACCCGCCATGGCCGTAGAGATGATGTGAGAGAGAGAGAAGGAGAGTGGGCATGTTACTCTCACCCTCCATGTGTGTAGAGTTGGTGAGAGAGAGAGAAGGAGATAGAGAGGACCTCTTACTCTCACTCTCCATGACTGTAGAGCTGGTGAGAGACAGAGAGAAAGAGAAAGAATGGGTGCATCTTCCTCACAGCCGCCATGGCTATAGAGTTGGTGAGAGAGATTGTACATCTTACTCTCACCTTCCATGTCTGTAGAGTTAGTTAGAGAGAGATAGAGAGAGTGGCTGCATCTTCCCCTCACCCCTCATGGCTGTAGAGTTGGCGATATTACTCATTCTCCTAATACAGAGGTAGATGTAGGCCACCCAGATGAGAACAGCAGCGCCAGTATTTTCAGGGTTGCTACAGCAAGGAAATTGGTCACAGTTCTTTCACTTGCAGTGATTCAAAGACAGGCAGGGCAGTGGGCATGGCTTACAGTGAGACAAAGTGAACCCTGCTTGGAGATTGCTGCCTGGGGAAAGCTGGAGTTGGCTAACAAGAAGCAGGCCATCCTGTGTGGCAGTTCAGGGAGCATTTTGGACTTTCTCTGGTTGGCCCTAATTCTGAAGCAAGGGCAAACTAGAGCAGGTGACTATGAGGGACTATGTCCTGACCATTGTGGCCAGTCACTGCAGAGGCGGGTCAGAGTTCTGTCATACACAACGTGGTCTATTCACCATCAGTTGTAGATTCAGTCTCTCACAGTCTTACTTCAAAGACAGTGACAAGAAATACCTGCTTGAGGTGTTGGTGAGGACATGGGGATTGGATCTTTGCACATTGCTTGTGGGTAAGTAAAACAGTGCAGTCTCAAATGGTCTGAGTATTCCTCAAAAAAGCAAACAACACTCTTAATTTGTGGATAGAAACCAAGAAATCCAAAGATACTCAGACAGTGGGTACTTAATGTACCTAAATGTCCTGCTAGTTCACTCAGGACCTTCAGAGTTTTCAATGAGGCCACACCCACCTTACAGACACTCCCCATGTCCTCACACAAGACACATGAGCATTTTCAGCTCTGCTCAGGCCATCTGAGATAGAACCCAGTAGCCTCAGAGCCCGGCTCTGCCCACAATTAAAACCTTCTCCTCCCACGTCCTGTTCAATTGGTCATTTCATTCTTTGTCAAGTATAACTGACTACCCAGGAAATGAATTCCAGCCTTTAAATTAGGGAACTAATCCATTACACTTTTCAGGGAATATGATGCATGAACTCAGTTACCTTCATAAAGCACTGCCACACTGCTGACAGTGACTTCTGACACATAATGTCTGCCCCATGGGTCTCTAGTGAGAGTCCCCAGCCCACACTTCAAGGCATAGGGGGCTTCCTGGTAGCAGGCAACACTTCCCAAACTCTGTCAAGGGTGTCATCTTCCTGCATTTCTTATCCATCAAAGGAAAGCCAAATGTGAAGTCTTGGAGTCATGACCATTAAAACTCATGTTCCTGAGGGCAAGGGTGCGAAGTTGCTTTGAAATCAAAGAGGGCAGAATTGGCATTTGGATCCACGCATGGTAAAGTCATTAAAATTAGGTTGATAACCAAAGTCAAGAGGCTGTTAGAAGAATAGGCAGGGATCACTTCTTGGAAAGATTCTTGTCCAAACAAGCTGACGGTGTGCGCCCCGGTGTTCCATAGCCATATGTTTGTATTTAGCAGCTTGATTGAGATATTATTCATGTACCACACAATTAAGCCCTATTAGATATGCAATTTAGCAATTTTTAGTATATTCACAGAGTTGTAAACCATCACCATGGTTAATTTTAGGACACCACATCCTCTCAAAAAGAAACCCTGTACCCTCCAGCTGTGATCCCCAATCCACTCTCCTCAGCCCTCCCCAGCCCCTGGCAATCACTCATCTGCTTCAGGTCTCATCTCTTCCTCCACACTCTAGTCTTGCATGTGAGTGGAATCATCCAGCATGTGGTCTTTGTGTCTGACTTCTTTCACTTGGGACTGTGTTTTCACAATCCGTCCATGCTGTGGCATAGGTCAGTGCTCAGTTTCTTTCTATGATTCGTACATATTCCATATTCCATTGTATGGACAGACCACGTTTTGTTTATCCATTTATCTTTTGATGAGTATTTGAGTTGTTTCTACTTTTTAGCTACTAGGAATAATGCTGCTCTAAGCCCATTGAGGGCAGTTTGTGTGTGGAGATATTTTTTATTTCTCTTGGATATATACTGAGGAGTGGAATTGGAAGTCATGTGGTAACTCTCTGTGTAATCATTTCCAAAGGGGCTGCACTGTTCTGCAGTTCTGTGAGGAGTATGTGAGGACTCCAACCATACCACACCCTCTCCACCACTTGTTTTCTGACTCTTTGATTATAGTCATTCTAATACATCTGAGTGGTATCTCATTGTGGTTTTAATTTTCATTTCCTTAATGGCTTATAATTCTGGGAATCTATTCTTGTGTTTGTCGGCCATTTATGTATTTCTATGGAACAGTGTCTATTCAGAACCTTTGCCTATTTTAAATGGGTTGTCTTTTTATTATTTGATTGTAAGCATTCTTTATATATTCTGGATTTGAGTCCCTTAGATATATGATTTGCAAGTGTTTTCTTCCATTCTGTGGATTGTCTTTTCACCTTTTTGCTAATGTCCTTTGAAGCACAAAAGTTTTTAGTTTTGATGAAATTCACACTATCAATGTTTCCTTTGGTTGCTTATAGTTTTGATGTCATAGCTAAGAATCCTCAGCCAAGAAAAAGGTCATCAAGATTTATCCCAATATTTTCTACTAAGCATGAAAGTTTTTGCTGTTATATTTAGGACAATTTTTTTTTAATGAATTTCTGTATATGGTGTGAGGTAGAGGTCCAACTCCATTCTTCTTGCATGTGACTATCCAGTTGTCCCACCACCATTTGCTGAAAAGATTATTCTTTCCCCCATTGAATGGTCTTATCATCTTTGTTAAAGTCAGTTGACCCTATATATAAGAGTTTATTTATGGACTCTCAATTCTATTCCATTGATCTGTCTATCTTTGTACCAATACCACACCGTCTTGATCACTTTGTAATTAATTAATTGATTACTTTGTCGCTTTGTAGTAAGTTTTTAAATTGGGAAGTCTACGTCCTTTTCCTTTGTTCTTCTTTTTCAGAATTGTTTTGACTATTCTGGGTCCCTTACAATTCTACATAAATTTCAGAATCAGCTTGTCTGATTCTGATGTGCATTGTGTTGAATCTGTAGATCAGTCTGGGGAATATGGACATCTTAGTAATGTGAAGTCTTCTAAACCATAAAAATAAAACATGCATCTATTTATTTATTTATATCTTCTTTAATTTATTTCAACAATGTTTCATAGTTTTCAGAGTATACATTTTGTACTTCTTTCAGCAAACATACTTACAGATATTTTGTTCATTGTGACGTTATTTTTAGTGGAATTGTTTCTTTAATTTCACTTTTGGATTGTTCATTGTATTGTTTAGAAACATAATTACTTTTTATCTGTTGATCCGGCAAACTTGCTAAACTCACCTTACTGGTTATAATAGGTTTCTAGCAGTTTATTTAGGATGTTCCACTTACAAACCATTTATTGTCAGGTATTAAAACAAACTTCTATATTGTGCTTTGTGTCTCAATCACTGGTGTATGCTCTCTACAAATATGAAATCATTTAATCCCCATAATAACCACAGGGGCACCAATTATTTTTATTCTCCTTTTGCAAGAGAAAACTATCTTCTACTCATCTGAGGTCAGGGTGCAGGACTGTGAAGTTGATTTCTGGTTCACCCTTCACCGGCTATGAACCAACCAAACAAATCCATTCTTCATCTTTTGTTCACTGAGCATAGCTCACCATTGAGTCACTGCCCAGCAATTCTCTCTGGGCTTTCCTCCTTTGTTCACCTTCTTCCTGTCTCACAGATAAAATTCCTGCACCCTGGCACTGCAGGATTTCCCTGCTCTGGGAAACCAAATCTCTGTACAGTTGGAAGTAGTTTTCTGGGAGTTACCTTGACACTACAACATTTCTATCCACGGTCAGGGTCAGCATCAAACCCATGGTCTATAAGAGAGGTAAAAAAGATAATAGTGAAATATCAGTCTGTTTGGCTCTATGAAACACCTTGGTCTGAGGCCCAAATATGTCACAAAGTCATTGAGTTACTTCAGGTGAGGCTTCCTTCCTGACGGATGTGCGTAGGGAACTCCTATGAGAACTAGGAAAATAACATCCCTCCCCCTACGCAGTCACAGCCCTCAGCCAGCACACACAGCTCAGCAGGACGCAGCGGGAGGGATCTCACCCGCTGTTCCCACTGGTCAATTTGTGAGTCAGATGGGCAGAATGCTCATGCACACCCCTAGTCCAGGAGTCCATCATGTCCTGACACTTAGTCTATTTTATATCCAGCTCAATTTTTATGAATAATCACCTGCAGAGAGTAACAGCAGTCTTTGACAGACATATAACCACTTACTACCCAAATGAACTGAAAGTGTCCCTTCCCCCTGCAGGCCACATATGCAGCTCTGTGCTTCTCTTGTTTGAATCTATGTTTTTTTTTTTTGGGGGGGGGGGCGGGGAGGTGTCTCGCTCTGTCACCCAGGCTGGAGTGCAGTAGCACGATCTCGGCTCACTGCAACCTCCATCTCCCGGGTTCAAACGATTCTCCTGCCTCAGCCTCTTGAGTAGCTGGGGTTACAGGCACCCGCCACCACGCCCAGCTAACTTTTCTATTTTTAGTAGAGACAGGGTTTCACCGTGTTGGTCAGGCTGGTCTCGAACTCCTGACCTCATGATCCGCCTGCCTTGACCTCCCAAAGGGCTGGGATTGCAGGTGTGAGCCACCGCGCCCAGCCTGCTTGAACCTATTGAAAGAAAAAACCACAGTGTTTCTTTGTCATCAAAATTAAGGTGAGAGTCGTCCCCTTTGGTGTCCCCAATACTCCTTTTCTTAATAGTCTCAATTCGCAAATGCTAGTACACATGCTGATTATAAGTATTACAGCCAAGTTAATAAATACATGAAATTATTTACAACCTCCACGTAGTTTAAACATTCAGGAAAAGTGAATGAACTTTTCATCTCTTCTTGCTGTTGCGGTTTTGTGGTTTTGTGCTTGGTAAGACTTTGTCTTTCTTCCTTGTATCAGGTTCCAAACATCTACCATGCTGCTATCTTTGACTCTCTCTCATTCCTGCTTCGTGCTGGAAATTCGTCATTTATATTCAACTCATTTCATTAAATAAAAAATAACCTAGAAGATCAATGGACTTTGAAAGGTGTTTTACCTCTGCAGGATACACTGAAGTGTCTGATGTATGACCCGGACATTCTCCGGCCTTGGATGCTCTCACTGCACACTGTGTAATAACCAACGCAACAGCATCATCACCTCGTGGTATCTGTTGCAGTGGCAGAGACACCTCCTGATTCCTCAGGGGAAAAGTCACAGTAAAACCATCATATCTTGAAGATCTGTGTGCCTCCATTAAACCGTCCCAAATGAGTCCAACACGACAACCAACGGACAAAGGGAGAAGTGCCCTTCCTCCCTTCCCCACGTTCTGGGGCATAGTAACTAATTCCGCTCATGGAGGGGCGGGCTGCTTCACTGGTCACCTGCAAATCCTCAAGTGTTGTCAAATACTTTTTATGACCACATCTATGTTGCCAAATATCTACAAGGACAAGCACTATTTATTCACAGGGCAAGTAATGTCAGAACACAAATTTGTGTAAGGTATGAATACAAAACTCAGCCATACTCATATCTAGGAGAAAAAAATCACTCACTTCTCACTCACTTTTATGGGAATCTCAAATATTTCACGCTGGTGCATCGAAAAAGCATCACTTGGCAGTGACTGGCGTCCACTCACTTTGAAGACACACAGACCTCAGCCCTGTTTCCAGCTCCCTCAAGGACCAGCTGGGTCACCTCAGACAGGTGGCTGAACTTTTCTAAACTTGTTTCTTTGTATTTAAAATGTGGAGAATCGCCTGTTTCTGATAGGCCACAATAAGCTTCCTAGCATGGTTTGCACACCGCCTGCAACGTAGTATGCACATGCCGCCTGAATTCCTTCGTTATGTGTTATTTCAGTTCCTCTCAAACTCTGAGATGAATAGAGCAGGTCTTGCTGTCACTGTTTTATAGATGAACATGCAGAGGCACTCTATGAGGAAAAGCCCCAGAGTGACCCCACTAATAAATGAGTCCATTCTGAACCTCCCGTCTCCAACAGTTAGCACGAAGCCCCTTTCACTGCCCAATGATGGGTGTTATGCATAAACCTCCAGCCCATTTCCCCTTCTCGAGAAAAAGAAAAGTTTCTTTTTTTTTTTCCTAGAAAAGGAAAAAGTATTTATTAACCATCAGCAAAGATGAATGAAAGGGAAGCCCTGCCTGCCAAGAGTTTACAATTTCCTAAGAAGCTGAGTACAAGAGTATAAACAGTTAAGGCACCAAAGAGAACATGTCTAGGGCTACAAGGCAATGAAAGCATCAAAGCCAGTTCAGAGAAAGGAAACTCCAGCTCCATCTAAGCCATCAGAAGAAAAGGCTTGGGGGACGGTCTTGGCAATGGTCCTCAAAGAGGGAGTCATGAGGAGTTGGTGATTATGTCAAGGGGAACATCTCTGCCAGGTGATAGAGGTAGGAAAAGTAGGATGCATTTAAAATACATCAGTAAATCCCATGTTGCAGGTGGCCAGATTGCAGAACCAGCAGTGGCAGAAGACAAGGTAGAGACAGAGAAGATGGCTCTTTGGAGGACAGACAGCCTCTGGCTACAGTGTGTATTTGCCAGGTACTGTGCAAGTCTCAGGGACACACAGATCAACACCCTGATATGGTTGGCAAGGAGCTCAGAGCTCAGCAGGGCAGCAGGTGCCCGAGCGCAGCACAGTGAGTTCAGGTGAACTCAGCGAGCTTCAGGACTTGCGTTCTGGGGCAGGGATCCTCAAACAGATCCTGCTGAGCCCATAAAAGTCACCTTGTTCCATCCCCAAACAACATAGAAAGGGGAGTTATTCATGAAAAATTAAACTATGTGTCAGACTGGATGAGTAATTTGCAAAGTTTGCACAGCCAGGAGTGACAAAGTCAGGATTTAAACACCTACCATCTCTTATCTAAATCCTGTCACCTGCGTGCTGTGTCACACCAGACACCAGACTCAACCCCTATCCTCTGCCTCCGTTTTCTCCTCTGCAAAATAGAATTCAGTATTTGTACTTTCCTCTAATGTTTCTCATGAGGTTGAGTGAGTCAGTGTGTGTAACAAGCTCTGAATACCTCCTGGCACATTGTACAATCATACGTGGCTGTCACATCATCCAGTGACTCTAAACTTCATACCTCTCTACCATGGAAATGGCATGAAGAGCTGTAAAGTAGCCAAACATGTTCAGAGAACACGGGTCAGTCAGTCAGTACAAGGTAGAAGAGAAGGGAAGGTGAATCGTGCAGTTCATAGAAAAGAAATCATGTGCCTCAGACTAGCTTGGCCAGAGTGATTGGAAAGGCTTGCATGCTTAAATTTCCATGCAAGGAGGAGAACCACGTATTCTCATGCAGGGAAGAGGACTATGTATCTCCGTGCGTAATTCCCATGCAACAGGAAGTATCTGTTTGCCAGGCAGAAAGCACCTGTAGCTACCGGTCTCTTTCTGCAATCCTGCCAAACACAAGCAGCAATAAACCAATAGCCATTGGCTTAAAAAGCTTTGTAATCAAATTACAACCCTTTAGTGTTTGTCACACGCTTCCTTGGGAGATGAAAGGTTGTGTTCAAGACTCACTAACAGACAATACAATCGATTCCGTTTGTCCAAGAATATTCACCTTTCCGTTTTATGTCAGCCTCGAGATACACTGTAAGCCTCTCAGAAACCTGCCTATTTTCTCTATCAGTCCTTTGAATTTTCTTTCTTAGCCCTTCATGCTGAGCACAGCTTGACGTCAGTGGCTGAGACTGGCCAGCAATCACCCTGCTAAGGACGCAGGTTGATCACAAGAACTCACCTGTCACAGTTCCACAGCGTCATGCCTCCCCCTGATGGCCTCTGAAGCTCATGCAAGTTTGCACGAACAGACACTCAGGGTGCAAGACAGCCTGAAAAGCCACTCCGAGGTGTAGTTTATGAAACGACTCTCCACACAAGAAGAAACCCAATACAGCACATCATCTGCCTGCTCTGTGGCTTCTGCTTCTCAAGCAACTTAAAATGATTTGGTGCGTCATTATTTTCTTTTTAAAAGTATCGGCCATCAGTGATTCAAGGCCAGGGTTTGCGTTGTTGCAAGGCTTTTAAAAAGTGACATAGATTATATCAGTTTATAACCGCGAACCTCACTTGCCACGTGTGTTTCATGCATGTTGAATCAGCATGCAGCTCGCTGTGCGTGAGATGGCATTTGCCGTAGGTCAGGTGCTGTCTGAGCCCTTGTAGCTGTTACTTCAGGTAATGCTCACAAGAGCTCTGTGTAAGGGGGACGCTCCTCGGTTTCCACGTTACCAGCAGGCTGAGTCATGCCCTGTACCACGGAGCTGGTGCAGCAGGAGGCAGTGCCTGAATTCAAGCCCAGGCTGTCATTGCAGGACTGTTTGACCACCTGAATGCACAACCCCACAATAGGAAAAGCATGCCTACAAAGAGGAGACAGGACAGCCGAGGACGTTTCCACGGTGCAGTGGAAGGGCTGCTGTTATATTGTAGTTTATCAGATCTAGTGATAAGTATGGTGAACATGTGAGCACTATTTTCAGAGTAGAAGCAACTTTGTGCTTAAGCATCCGTGGTTATTGGGAAGCCAGACCACTGCAGACAGAGCATGCTTGACAATGATCTGATGACTTAGAAACATTTGCACAATTTGGAGAGCTAAGTATTACATGTATACTTTGTCTCCAGAGTACGCAGTCTCCACACATTTTTTCAGCTGCACCCAACTTTCATCTGTCTGTCTGATGTATGTGGCCCCGCATGCAACAGAGGTGATCCAATGTCAGGTTGAAGGGGAAAATATCTGATAGGAACAATTCATTGAGGTTTCTGGTGCCTGTTTATTCTTTTTTTTTTTTTTTTTTTTTTTTTAGAAGGAGTCTCACTTTGTCTCCCAGGCTGGAGTGCCGTGGTGTGATCTCGGCTCACTGCAAGCTCCGCTTCCCTGATTCAAGTAATTCTTCTGCCTCAGCCTCCCGAGTAGCTGAGATTACAGGTGGGCACCACCACACCTGGCTAATTTTTTGTATTTTTGGTAGAGACGGAGTTTCACCATGCTGGCCAGGCTGGCCTCGAACTCCTCATTCCTAAATTTCCTGTTGAGTTGGGAGCTTGTGTGCTGCTGTGGTCTCCATGTCTGTGTCTCCCTGAAATGTATCCTATCCCCCAAGGTGATGATATTAGGAGATGGGGCCTGTGGAAGGTGATTAATCAAGTCATAAGGGTGGTGCCCTCATGAATGGGATCAGTGCTCATATGAGAAGCCCCAGAGAGACGCCCTTCACCCCTTCTACCATGTGAGGACGCAGCGAGAAGGTGCCATCTGTGAATCAGGAAGCGGGTCCTCACCAGACACCAAATCTGCTGGCACCTCGATCTTGAACGCCAGCCTTCAGAACTGTGAGCAGTCAGTGTCTGTTCCTTATCAGCCCCTCAGTCCATGGCATTTTGTTTTAGCAGCACCAACAGACTAAGACACATACCAGAGCTGCAGCCCCAAGATGGGAGTGTAGAATTGTAAACAAAGTAACCATACGTTTTTAAAAATAAACAACCCCCCCCCCCCCACCACCACCACCACTTTAGGACAGCAGTGATTCCCAATGAGCCATCCAAGGACCAGGGATGCAAATTTGCAAAGATGCATATTTCGGGCTTGTCCCACACCCACTGACAGGGATGCCCTAGGGTGGAGCTCCCATGGTCCATGTCTGAGCAAGCCCCAGGTGATTCTGGTGCTGCAGAAACTTCGGAACCAGAGCCCTGAGACAGAAGTAGATGGGAGCAAAGCCCAGGGAGGCCCTCCGTGGTGATCAGATCAGCAGCGACCCCAGACGACCACTGAAGACCTGACGAGGGCCGCGGGTGTAGAGATAGAGGCTGGACTGCAGAGGAGACGCAGAGGTCAGAGCAGGAGAAAGGCCGGCCAGGTGTTTGCACAGCAAGGCGGGTGGCGCTCATTGCAGAAAGGATGTCATACCGTCAGCCATGCCTCTCGAAGCTCCATGCCTTAAGTTTTCTCCTCCTTTTCATCATTGATTGTTTTGGCCTCCTTCCCCTTAGTCATGAAGCATTACCTTAAGTTTATCCTTTACTTCATTCTTTTATCAGGATCCTCTCTCTGGGAGCCCTCCTCTACCTCCAGCCGCAATCATCACCACAGGAGTGAGAGAGAGACTTGGACCTGACTGGACCCTCCAGCCCTCCCTCGCTGAACTACCATCCAACCTTACGTTCCTACTGATGTTTACTAGGTTATTCAATACATATTGTATGTTCTGTGGCAGTGGCCACCAGTCATTTTCAAATATGACTGGTTTCCCTTCTTCCTTACCAAAAACACCCATGGTTTTTAGCTGGACACCTTGTTGCCCAAAATAAACACTACATTTGCAGCATCTCCTGCAGGCTAGCGTGGAATTAAATTAAGTTCAGGCCAGAGGGACATAAGCTAAAGTGGCAGCTTCCCAGAGCCTTCCTTAAAGGGAACCTTGTACACACCCCTTGCCCCATTTTCAAACTTTTCCTCTTCTTGTTGGCCTTTTCTCCTTCTTGTTAGCAAGAATGCAGATGTGGTAGCTGGATCTGGGCAATCATTTTGGGGCCATGAGGTGACCATGGGCATGGAGCCCAATATAGTGTGGAAAGTAGAGAGAAGGAGGCCAGGTCAACTTCAACCCTGACTTATTGAGTTTTCTGTTCTTTTCAGCTAACCTCAATATAAAGGAGGTAAGTTTCAGCTATGAGTAAGGCACTATGACATCATAGGCACTCAATGAATTTACATCATAGGCCCTCAATGAATTTATATCCAACAAGGAAGATGAACAGTAGACAAGACCATTGTGAGGTGATGAATGTCACCAAGGAAGAAGCAACATGCTGCCCTGTGCTCAGTCATTCTGTTGCTGCTTGTCTTAGTATTGTCATTCTGAGACTTGTGCACGCAGTGTGGGGTCGGGTCAACATTTCAAAGTCTAATTCAGCATTCCCACATCTTGCTGTCAATGAGAGGAGATACAGTGTAATAAAGAACAGGTCAAATAAAACAACACCCCTGCAGTGAGAACCCAGGGCTCTGGAGGAATGGCCAACATCAGGTCAAGCACAGGGCATGGACCCCCTGAGCCTACATACTTTGTCATTCATGATGGTGAGGAACTTACCAAAGATGACAAGGATTAAACCGGAATGACTCAAAAGCCAACATGAAGAGGCTCCCACTGGACAGAGATGAGACAATTTCAGCATCAGAAGAGAAAATAATTCAAAATATTGAAACCCATCAAAATGTCTAACTCTATGAGTTGATAACGACATTAAATAAAAACCAATTAGCCATCTTTAGAGGATGATAGAGAACTAATTTACTATACTGAGAACTAGTTCATACAGGGAACAGATCAAGTATTTACAATACCAAGGGTACCCGGTGGCTCATCAAATGGTAGAAATCACCTCCTTATTAAATTATTCTGATTAATAAAGAAAAAGGAAGTGATCAAATTAGAGTATCATAGTATTTTAAAGTTCCTGCCCCCGCAATGAATTAGTTGATGCAGGACTAGGAATTGCGCATTGGCTGCTGCTAACATCATGGAAGGACAGGCACTTAGGTGCTTTGTAACCTTCGATGGAAGACACAGGGATGCCTGCAGCCTTGCCAACATCATGGACCCTGAGTCCAGCCCAGTTTCCAGATGCATCTGCCATTCTGTAAAATACACAGCGGGCAGCAAAGTGGTCAGGCTGCATCCTGAGCGTGAAATCACCAAAATCTAGACGCCAAGAGACTCTGGGTCAAACAGCACCGGTGCTTCAGCAAATAACTCATAAAGAAAACAAAGGGAGCGAGGGGAAGCTGTGGATTGTAAGACGCTTGAAACTATCTCAAAACTTTAAAAAAAGAGACGGGGGGAGGCAAGTCTAAGCAATAGTGTCTCAAGGTTCACGTTTAGATGACATCATTATTTTTTAAACACACAAAGTGATTATTTTAAGTCAGCCTAACGGCCACTAAGGGGAGAGGGAAGGAACTGGAGTAGGATAAAGGGGACCCAGCAATGGGGTGGGCGTCTCAGACATGTGGCCAAGTTCCATTTCTTGACATGAGGCCCCTTTCCCTACAATAGCTCATTAGACCACACATTCATTTTGTGTGTTTTTCTGCACCTTTGTTTTATGTTACAACAAAATGATTTTTAGAAACTATGGCAGGGTCTTGGTAACCTATGCAAAATTCTCAGATTCCTTGTACATATCCCCCAGAAACATGCAACCTGCCTAGCTGTGACCTGTCAGCCCCGCATTCCTTTCCACAGCTGTGCTCTGACAATATTCCGTAGGTGAGCTCCACACCCAGGTGGGCACTGCCTGTCTTCCTCCTGAAGTCAGGACTGCAGCAGCGCTCAGTCTTGAACAGAAAGGTTTTTGTTTATGTTACGAGTCAGCGTAGTCAATCCTTTCCCTTTCTTGCCTGGAAATGTTCCAATTTTCCCAGGGGAAGAAGAACTCAAGCTACAGCTATGGAATGGGTGTTTCTTCCAACCAGTGAAGACCGGACACCATTCCTTGATGCTAATGGATTTCTGCAGGTGTAACTTACAACATGGCTGTCATATCTGTGACATCTGGGCCAGCTCCTCTGTGCCCAACCTCAGCCCTGTTCAGTTTGCTCCTGTACCTCCAATTCTCCCCAGTGGCCATCCCCAGACTGCACGTTCTAACTGCGGGATTGCCCTCAAGCCAGGCTGTGGGCTCCTGGCTGGAGGCCTCCACAAACCCTCACTGTCGCCCTGACACAGTAGGACAGTCGTCCTCACAGAAGACGAGTTCAGTTCCACAGCTCGGCCTCAGATCACAAGGGCGTGAGGATTAAAGAGCAGATACCATAGTCGGTAAGAGACAGGTACTAGACATTTACCTTTTTAATAAAAGAGTAACAAATTATTTGGGGTACGGTTGGGTAACAGTTCAAGTGAAAGCTTGCAGAAAACCAAAAAATTGAAAAGTGACAAATTGGCACGTAGCTTTGCTGGTGAGAGCACTCTGGTTTAAGTCATTGCTGTGAACTTCCCATGACCACTGTGCCTGACTTCTAGGCCCATTCATAATTATGCGTGACAGTAAAGTCAGACCTAACTCATTGCTAATGTGACTACAATGGTAGAGGCCGTGTTCATTGCACCAAGAACACAGCCGTCGGCTCAAGAAGCACTGGTGTCTGCGAACCCACATTTAGAAAAATAGAGGGACCGGCGCCTGCCCCGCGTCTAGGAGCCAAGGCAATTTTCTAAATGTGGCAAGTGGAGGAATTGAGGGACAGAGAGGCTTAGATGGCTTCCCAGAGGTCATGCAAGTCTTTGCCTCACAAATAGAACATTCACTTGTAGGTGTAGAGCACATTAAAATAAAGTGAAATTGTATTTGCCAGCTTCTCATTCGTCATTCCCATTACTGTACTCTCCACGGAACATTTTGCTTCTGCAAGTCAGAGCCGGCGACGTGGCAATTTCTCTTTTGTTCCTTTGGTTCCCAGCTTTCATTTCCAATTCTCCTGGCTCTCTGAGAACTGAATGGCTCCTTTTTCCTGAGTTTTATTTTCCTCCTTAGAAATAATGTTTCATTTTCTTAATGACAATTTGCAGCTTACACACATCTTGCTTAGTTTTGTCTCATAACCCATACATGTTCCACACCCACATACACAATACCACACCAAGACGAACATTCCAACATTCTCTATAAATACAAATTTACGGTGTTTCCCTGAGAAAATCACTAAGAGACTTTAGGAAGAATTGAGAACAGGAGGGGTCTAGATTAAATCGTTTCTTTCATGGCTGTGCAACCTACCAAAATATATATATATATTTGAAATGCTAGTGTCTTATAGTATAAAAGTAATAACACATGAGATTTGTTCCCGTTCAAGAGTGACGTGGTTTACTCTGGCAATATTTAAGAAAATTGTCTCTCTGTGTATCCATTGACCCAGCAATTCAGTTCCAATAAACATGACAGACAAAATGTATATAGATACAAAAGGAGATACATGTAAGATTATTCCTGAAGCATTTTTTTCATGATAGTAAAAAAGTGGAAATAACTTAAATATCCCTCAATAAAATAAAGAAAAATGAAATTTGGTATGAGCATACAAGAATCTATCATAGAGCAATCCGAAAGAAGTCTCAGCAGGGTTCAGGGAAGTCTGGCATCGGAGGTTCTCAACTTCATGTACTTTAACATCTCCATCCAAGGTTGTAAAGTTCTACCCCTTCCTTCTCAGGGCCCTGGTTTCAGCATGGGACTCTTGCCATTCCCAATTGCCACACGTTGGAAATTCTATGTGTGTTCATCCCCACTGCCATAGTAATATGAATTAACCTTAAAACCCTTGAGAGTAGGCTGGACACAGTGGCTCACGCCTGTAATCCCAGCACTTTGGGAGGCCAAGGCAGGCAGGTCACTTGAGGCCAGGAGTTCGAGACCAGCCTGGTCAACATGGTGAAACTGCATCTCTACTAAAATTGCAAAAATTATGGGCATGGTGTCATGTGCCTGTAACCCTAGCTACTCGGGAGGCTGCGGCAAGCCACCCCTGATTATCTGGAGGACGTAGGGCTGCTGCTGCCTCACAGAGCCAGGGAAAGACTTGCCTCATATTCAGGGAGCTCACTAGGTGCCTCAGGGGGCAGCCCTGCCTGGTGATTTCCATGAGTGGACAACGGCGTGAGTGGACACCAGGGCTCACAGTGGTGAGTGGACACCAGGGCTCACAGTGGTGAGTGGACACCAGGGCTCACAGTGAAATAGTGACCAGGGGCTCAGACCCTTCCAGGATAAAGACCTGTTATACCCGGCACAGAGGCCGAGGCCTATGGCTTGGAGAGAGGGACCACAGATGGGTGTTTGGGGGGTACAGCATGTCCTGCCAGCCTGCCCATGGTCTCTGAGCCCAGAAGCTATGACAAGCCTCCACCTTGACAAGCAAGGACAGGACAGAGCCAGCCAGAGCGTGAAGGGACTCAGCAGAGCCATGCTGAACTACAGTGAGCTCTGCCGGTGCCGCCCACTGCCCCACAATGCTCACTTCTGCACAGCAAAGCCGGCTAGTGCTGGGTATCTGCAGCCCTCTTCTGTTCTCATCCCTTCCTGAGGCCTTAATAATGGATTGAGGGAGCAGTGCCCGCCTCCTTCACCCCATCGCTATCTCTGAGGTGTGTTCACACCACTCCCCAGAGGCCCCAGTGGGACTCCCGCAGCTGCTCCTCTGGAAACCAGGTGACTCGCCGGCACATCCGCATCTTCCTGGTCTTTTCTCATTTTTCTTCCTCCCTTCCAGCGTGTCCCAGGATCGCCTCCCAAAGAGGTGGCTTAAACCTAAATTCTTGTCTCAGGGTCTTTTTCCAACAGAATTCAAAGTAAAAGAGTTCTGTAGGGTGCATTGGAGAAACAGATTACGCACAACTGTGGCTGCCTACCGGGTGGAGTAATAGGTCTGGAAATAGAGATGGAGGGTTCAGACGTCTCACTGATGAAGTGATCCCGGTCCACTGGTGAATGCTTGGTTCTGTCTCTTGCTCTGAGCAAGCCTCTGATTGTTGGTTTCCCTCCTCCATGCCTTAGTGTGAAGCCGAGGGAACAGCAGTCGAGTGCTCTCAACGCACCTCTTCCAAGGCCGCTCTACCCCCTCGGCCTGTAGGCCACTGACCCTTCTTTCCCGCCAGACTCTTTGTGGCTTGGACCCGCTGTCGTGCACTGTGTCCCTCTCTTCCCTTCTTCCCCCATCTCCAACCTCCCGCTCTAACCCCCATGACAGCGCCTGCCCACCTCCCCAGCGGCCAGGAGGGAGGTCAGATTCTTCACCTGCCTTAGTGCTCTCAGGGCGAACCCGAGCCACGGAAGACGCATCTGTAAAAGTCACAGGAGCTACGATTATCCCCAGTCTACATGGAGGAAAATGAGGCATAAGAAGATTGGTGGCCAGTTAGGGGGAATGCTGAATGTCTAAAACGCTTTTTAAATGAAAAATGCATCTATGGTTCTCTTCAATGTGACAGAAAGATTTGCTTAGAAGGTGTGAAATTCAAGCAATCAATAACACTTTTTTTTTTTCAATTGAATTAGCAGGTAATTCATAATAGAATATAAACAATGCTTATGAATTTTGTATAGAACCTTTATTCACGGTTACTTAAATGAAAAGAAGAAATAGCAAAGTGGTTAAGCCAATTTATCATTAATTCTTTAAAGTCAAACGTTAAAATCCTATTCCTTCACTATTGCCCAAAACAGGCCATCTTTGCCATCAATCTAATATAAAAGTAGCATGCCATGGCCAGCTTTGATTCTGTAAATTTACAGGAATACATTTTGGAGGCGTTTCCAGGAGCTGCCACTTATGGCAAAGAAGTCCACTGCTATGTGAAACCATGAAAACACAGAACGTTCCAAAGATCTTCAGCAAAAATTACTAGATATTTGGTCCAACCCACTAGATAGAAACAGTGACTCTGTGTCCTGAAGACAGGGCTGTTTCCTACACGAAATCCAAACTAAGGGAGGCGAAAGATTTGTCCAAAGCAGTGCACCTCTGAGAACAGGAGATCATGCTGTCCATGCTATGCAAGAATTCAGCTTACTTTAGTAACTGTCATAACCATTAACATGTATTCTTGTAAACCTGGTTTCTGTAATCCAGTCTCTCTTCCTGACCTCTCCTCCCATCACCCTTGCCAGCTGGAGCTAACAGGCTCAGATCTACTGCCTGCCCCAGGCTCTTCTGTCAATCCTAACCCATGTGGAAATCCACTTCATAGACCCTCCTCCTATCCACACTCTCCTGATGCCCACCTTCACTACTAAGTCCCCACAGGCTTATGCCCCACAGCTCAGGATGTCAGCACCACGCCCTGGTGTTTTCCCTGCAGCTTTGTGTGTCTTTTTCTGATCTCTCCAGCAATTCCAGATTCCTTGAGGTGGAGACCAGGTCTCAAGAGCAGGGCACAGTTTGAAGCACGTGGCAGATTCTCAAGCAAAAAGAGGAGCTGAAGATGGAGCCACTGTGACGGGAAGCTCTTATTTATCAATCGTGAACCACAGCGCTCCTCACTTACTCCATTGTTGACCAATTTTAACAAGGGGTATGGCTTTCAAAAGCAAGAAGTGGAGGAGCAGGCATTAATCCTAAGCCTAGAAAGTGGGAGCAGGAATTCCAGCACTCTGGGAGGCCAAGATGGGCAGATCACCTGAGGTCAGGAGTTCGAGACCAGCCTGGCCAACATGGCAAAACCCCTTCTCCATTGAAAATACAAAAATTAGCCAGGGGAAGCAGCACAGGCCTGTAATCCCAGCTACTCAGGAGGTTGAGACACAAGAATTGATTGAACCTGGGAGGTGGAGGTTGCAGTGAGCCAAGATCATGCCACTGCACTCCAGTTTGGGTGACAAAGCAAAACTTAGTCTCCAAAAAAAAAAAAAAGAATTCCAAATCATGAGAATGATGATTATGACATGAAATCATTGTTCTTGTTCTGCATCTTTTGTTTATTTGTTTGTTTTTGTTTTGTTTTGTTGTTCAGTAAAATGGCATAGAATTTTATTTTAAGTTCTGGGATACATATGCAGGAAGTACAGGTTTGTTACATAGGTAAATGTGTGCCATAATGGTTTGCCACACCTATCAATCCATCATCTAGCTATTAAGCTCACATGCATTAGCTATTTATCCTGATGCTCTCCCTCCCACTACCCCACCTCCTGACAGGCCCCAGTGTGTGTTGTCCCCCTCCCTGTGTCCATGTGTTCTCACTTTCAGCTCCCACTTATAAGTGAGAAGATGCGGTGTTTGGTTTTCTGTTCCTGTGTTAGTTTGCTGAGGATAATGGTTTCCAGCTTCATCCATGTCCCTGCAAAGAACATGATCTTGTTTCTTTTTATAGCTGCATAATATTCCATGATGTACATGTACCACATTATCTTTATCCAGTCTATCATTGGTGGGCATTTGGGTTGATTCCATGTCTTTGCTATTGCGAATAGTGCTTCAGTAAACATATGTGTGCATGTGTCTTTATAACAGAATGACTTACATTCCTTTGGGTATATACCCAGTAATGGGATTGCTGGGTCAAATGGTATTTCTGATTCTGAGTCTTTCAAGAATGGTCATGCTGTCTTCCACAGTGATTGAACTAATCTACATCCTCACCTATCGTTCCGCATCTTGTATACAACATATCTGGATAATTGACTGCATGTTGCTCTTTGGAAAGAGCTGTGTGGGTGTTGTAAACACACTAACAGTATTGAGGCTATTCTTTACTTATTCCAAATCTTATGCTCTTGGTTCTTCTGGTCAAGTTAAACATGAGATTTGTTTATTTATTAAATGGTAATCACTTAGGTACCACGCCAAGTAGGTAACATTTGCTTTTGTTGTGTTGTAAGTAACAAAATGCCTGATTTAATGTGGCTTAAACACTAAGGGAACCTAACTGTTTCATATAACAAAATGTTCATAGCCAAGATAGGCAGCTGAAGTAGCAGCTGAATGCTATCAATGTTCTTAGATGCTCTTGGCTTTTGCCTCATGGTCACGAAGTAATAGCCATAGCTCCAGTCATCACACCCTCAAACAATATCTCCAAGGCAGAAAAAGAGGCCAAGAGTTCCCAAATTTTCTTATTTTTCATGGAGAAGGCCTTTCCTGTAAGACTTCCCTCAGGGATCTCTGGCCAGAATCAGGTCGTTTGCCCTTCTCAAAGACAAAAAGTGGCAAAGGGGAACAAAATTAGTAGAACTGTCATTGACTAGTCATAGCTCACTCTCTGGGACTGGAGATGTATTATCTTTGAATGCATTGCCCCCCTCCCCATATTGGCATGAAACAATGGTACCAATAGAAACAAAGGAGTTGCAGGGAGATGGCTTGTAGACATGCAGCAATATCTGCTGCAGGTGCTCCTGATCCAATCAAAGCAGACCCAGAACTTATCACCTTTGTGCAGCATCATCCACACCCGAAACACACTAAATGCTAAACATCTCATTACCCACAGTTGAAAGGACTGCAGAAGAGAAAGTTCTACCTTCATCGTCTCCATGAGGCAGGAACTGAGCTTTTGACAACGAGCTCCCGAAACCCAGTAGATTGGACATCATTTATATATGTCATTTATTTCTTCTTAAGACAGAGAAGCTGCACTTGTTCTTCTCCCAGTTGAGGATTCTTATTGACAGAGCAACCCTTCTGAGGCTAGAAGGGTGCCAACAGATTAGAATGTCAAAGAAATTCATGAACTCATTAGAGTTAAAAGTGTCCTTATGTAAGTTTTCAAAAAGAGGTCATCTTCCATTGTCGACTCGGATTGGAGTTCACAGTAATGGCCACAGTGGCTTGTCAGTGACTATATTTCAACCATTTGTTGAGCCATGATTTCACTTTCTTTTAAATGCCTATCTCTTACTTCAAATAGTGACATTTCCGCTTCCATGTAAATTTACTTTAAATTACATATAACTCTTAGAGAATAACGGTTCACAATGCTGTTCTTTAAACAAGACTCAGCTTCCCGGAGCTGATTTACAGCTAAGGACACAAAGATCTTTTAGCTAAAGCCACCAGAAAGGAGACCAAAGGGACGCAAGTTGCAGAACGATTCTAGCCTTTCCATGCCTGTGCCTTCTACGAGAGACCCTGTCTGAATCTTTGCTGCTCTCTGAAAACAAGAGGAAGAGTTTCTGTCCTGAATCTGTCTACACTGTGTGTCAAACTTAGAGTCCAAGTGTGCGTTAATTGCCTTTGTAACGCCAGTGTGCAGCACAGAACCAGGCTTCACATGAGTTCAGCCAATCTTTTGAAGAATAAATTGAATATATCTTCATGATTAATCCACCTAGAAGTGACTTTGTGAGGAGAGTCAATTATTTATTTGCCAAATATTAATTTTGAAGTACCAGAGGCCATCACTTGGCATATGAGATTAAATCAGAGAACTCTCATGCATCTCACCATTTCGGGACATTTGGGGTTCATACAGAGCCTAAAATTCACTGTTCAAGCCCCTAATTCCATAGAGTGCTAACATGCTAAACTTCTCCTTCCTCAAACTTTGAACAAACAAGCCAATTATCTTTCAGTGGCTATGAACCCAACTTCAATCTGTGATTTTGAAACGTCCAGGATAAAGTCCCAGATAAATATTTGTAATATTAGCAGAGATGATTATCTACCAAATTAGGAAATTGTATTGTGCAGTAATTTATGTAAAAATGATACTTGTTTTCCGGAATCAAAAGTATAAAGTTGACATAACCTAAAAAAAAAAAAAAAATTACCAAACAAAGATAAGAAAGCTAAGATGGAAAGAAACAATGCTAATTTCTTTTTTATAGTGGTAACATGTACATAACATAAAATTTCCCATTTTAACCATATTTAAGTGTTTGTTTCTATGGCAATACGTGCATTCACTCTGTTCTGTAGCCACTACCATCTATCTCCATAACTCTTTTCATCTTGCAAAACTGAAATTCTCTGCCCATTAAACACTAACTCCCTCCCGATTCCTCCTCCCACTGGCACCTTGCAGCCGCCACTCTACTTTCTGTCTCTGTGATTTTGGCCACTCTGGATACCTCATATAAGCGGACTCACAGAGTGCGTTTTTGTGTGTGGTTTATTTTATTTAGCACACCGTCCCCAGGGTTCATCCATGTCATGATATGAGTCAGAGTTTCTTTCTTTTTTTTTTCTTTTTTGTTTTTTTGAGACGGAGTCTTGCTCTGTCGCCCAGGCTGGAGTGCAGTGGTGCAATCTCGGCTCACTGCAAGCTCCACCTCCCGGGTTCACGCCATTCTCCTGCCTCAACCCCCCGAGTAGCTGGAACTACAGGTGCCCGCCACCATGCCCGGCTAATTTTTTGTATTTTTAGTAGAGACAGGGTTTCGCCATGTTAGCTGCGATGGTCTCGATCTCCTGACCTCATGATCCGCCCGCCTCAGCCTCCCAAAGTGCTGGGATTACAGGCGTGAGCCACAGCACCTGGCCCAGAGTTTCCTTCTTTTCAATGCTGAATAATATTCCGTCGTGTGTACATGTTGCATGGAACCATTCATCCTTCAACAGACACTTGGGTTGTTTCTATGTTTTAGCTACTGTGAATAATGCTGATATGAACATGGATATACAGATACCTATTTGAGGCCCTAATTTTACCCTTTTGGTGTATATGCCTAGACGAATTGCTGGACCATATGGTTGGACTGTGTACTTTCTTGACAGGCCACCATAGTGTTTTCCACAGTGGTCGCACCATTTTACATCCTCACTGGCAACATACAGGGGTTCCAACACTTGGTATTTCCTGGAGTGTGTTTCCATTTGCTTTTAGAGTAGCCATCCTGACGGGTGTGGAGAGGTATCTTACTGTGATTTTGATTTGTGTTTTCTTAATGATTAGTGATGTTGAGCATGTGCTTGTTGGCCATTTGTGTATCTTCCTTGGAGAAATGTCTACTCAGATCCTTTGCTCATTTTTAATCAGGTTGCTTGGTTTTTGATGTTAATAATACTAATTTCTTAACATACATCAATAATCTAAGACTGGGTGTGGTGGCTCATGCTTATAATCCCAGTACTTTGGGAGGCCAAGAAGGGAGAATTGCTTGAGGCCAGGAGCTTGAGACCAGCCTGGACAACATAGCAAGATCCCATCTCTACAAAAATAAAAATAAAAAATTAGCTGGGAATGGTGGTGCATGGCTGTAGTTTTAGCTACTTGTTGGAGGAATTGCTTAAGCCTAGGAGGTCAAGGCTGCAATGAACCATATTCACATAACTACACTCCAGCCTGGGTGACAGAGCAAGACCCTGTCGGGGAAAAAAAAAAAAGGAAAAGGAAGAAGAATATGTTGTAACATTTCAAGCACTCACTGATGTGGGTCAGATGTGTGTCTCCTCCAAGTCTCATGTTGAAATGCAACTCCTAATGTTGGAGATGAAACTTGGGAGGAGGTGTCTGGGCCATGAGGGCAGATCCCTCATGAATGGCTTGGTGCCCTCCTCACAGTAATAAGTGAGTTCTCACTCTGAGTTCCTGGGAGACCTGGTTGTTTAAGAGCGTGGCACCTCCCCCGCTCTTCCTCTCTTTTTCCCGCTCTTGCCAGATGACAAGCCAACTTCCCCTTCACCTTCTGCCATGACTAAAAGCTCCCTGAGCCTCCCCAGAAGCTGAGCCGATGCTGGCACCACGCTCCCTGTACAGCCTGCAGAGCCCTGAGCCAATTAAGCTTCTTTTCTTTATGAATCACCCGGTCTTAGGTATTTCCTTGTAGCAACGCAAGAACAGACGAACACACTCAGTCTTAAAATACTTTTATTTTTAAAACTCTCAAAAATATCTTAGATATGAATTATGAAACTTACCTCTATCCAGTGAGAGTTATGTAACTTCAGGCAAATTCAGATGAGGTAATTTAGTGTTCAGTCTATGAAGCCCTCCCATAAAAGGTTACATTTGAGAGAGGAGTGTTGGGGACCATAAATGCTTAGGGTTGTGACATGGTCACGACCTAACAATGACATCCTGACTTCAGTCCTCTCTCCTGATTTCTCAAGAAGCAGATTTCCAAGGACAAAACCAGGCAGGCTTTTCGCCCATCACCCTAACAATGGTGTTTCTATTCGGTCATATTTTCCCACTGATGTGGCACATCTGTGCCATTTTACATAGTCTGCCTCCTGGCTGCTTATGTGAGCCGCCCATGGTCACCCAACTAATGAACAGAGGGGTGGACACTTGAACCCTGGGCAGCTGGATTGTAAGTTCCCCTCCGCTTCAGCTGTATCACCACATGGCCACACTCAAAGCGCACATCATTCCTGCCCACTCCCAACCCGTTGAGTACTGCCCAGGCCAATGCACTAGTCAGGCTTCTGCAGAGAGACAGGTGAACGAGAGGCCCACAGAGAGGGAGGATTGGAGACACAGATATTAAGGAATTGTCTCAGGAGATCCCGGGGACTTAGCAGGTCCAAAACCTGTGGGGTGGGTGGCAAGCCACAGACCCAGAGGATACTGAGGTTCAAATCCAAGCGCCACCTGCCACAGAATCCTGGCAGGTCAGGGGAGGTCAGCCTTTGTTCTCTTCTGGCCCTCAACTGCTTGGACGAGGCCTGTCCACATTAGGAAGGGAGACCTGCTTCACTCAAAAGTGCAGGGATTTGTATGTAAATCTCATCTACAAACACCCTCAGAGCAACATCCAGAATAACGGAATAACAGTGTTCAAAAGTAAGATGTTGCCTTTGCTTAAGCAGATGCACTGTGTATGCACCTCACACACACACAAACACACCACCCGATTCCAGAAATACGGCCATTTTCTGGCACCAGTTTTAAAACTCTTTTATGAAATTATAGTAATATCAGATAACAGCTTTGTTTGTTTGCTTTAAAATCCTTATTAGCCAAATTGACATTTATGAACCTCTGTCATTCTCCAAAATGTTGAAAATGTTAGTGGTCTGTGAAATTCAAAAATAGTCAAGAAACTCACTATTCCGCAAAACCTCTGCAGGGAACCAGTGGCTCCACTCCTGCTTTTTATGCTGAGTTATTCATGAACTTCATTCCAAAAATACATATAGAATTCGTGTCAGGTGTCAGGCACTGTCCAAGGTATTCATTAAAAACCAGTGGAAAACAAAACAAAACAAAACAAATATCCCAACCCTACTGGACAGTGCAGGCTGTAGGGGTGAGAGGAGACAATCAGGAAACAGATGCATGGTGTAACAGATAGTGACCGGGGCTGCAGAGAATAGAGGGAGAAGGAAAAAGGGGAGGATTTCATATAAGGATCCTAAGAGACTTCCTCGTAAGATGCTGCTCAGGGGGCCTACTCATCCCAGTGAGGATACACACAGCGCACCCCTGCACTGGCACTTACGATTGGAGAGTAGACATTAGGTTGGTGTAAAAATAATGGCAAGACTGCAATTACTTTTGCACCAACTTAATAGGACAGCAGGTGTCATACTCAAAGGTCCAGTTAAAGGAAGAACTGGTATAGCTCAGGGCAAAATGAAACATTGAGCATTTTCACTCATTTAGACTAGACGACACAAATAAATTCAACTTAACAAATGAAATAACTCACCTACCTATGAGAACGACTGCCACACAATGGCCACCATACCACAACCGGTGTTGCAGATCACTCTCCATTCTTCTGCCTTACTTAAGGGAAGCTAAGGCTTTCCTAGGGAAGACTTATTTTTTCCTCCGCAGAAGTTGCAGCACTTTGTCACCTTGTTCCTGATCACCAGGCTGTCAGAGCAAAATCAGAGCTCATCTCCAAAGTATATTTTGGAAAAAAAAGAAAAAACACATCCTGGCTAACATGGTGAAACCCCGTCTCTACTAAAAAAAAAAAAAAATACAAAAAACTAGCCAGGCCTGGTGGCAGGCGGCTGTAGTCCCAGCTACTCGGGAGGCTGAGGCAGGAGAATGGCATGAACCTGGGAGGCGGAGCTTGCAGTGAGCTGAGATCCAGCCACTGCACTCCAGCCTGGGCGACAGAGCGAGATTCTGTCTCAAAAAAAAAAAAAAAAGAAAAGAAAAAGAAAAAACAGAAACATTAATCCAAGCCATCTCCTTATTCTCCTGTGCATGCCTCCATTAAGATAGACCCTTAGTCCCACCGTTGGTACAATGTATTAATTTAAATGGTAAACTGAATGGGATTGCCAGAATTTGGAGACTAATGTCTTCAAACTGGCTCGATCATAGTCAGCTAGGTACTAGCTCACAGTCTGTTCAGTAATCTATTTGCTTGTAAAATATTGCTTCCCAAGGACAATATTGGATTTAGTATAAATAAATCCTTATTTTACAAGGCTCAAAATCAGAAAACTCACAGTGATCAGATTGAACTAAATATTTATTCACCTCTAAAACATGTGCATACAAAGATGTCTGTCAATGCCCATTAGAAATACAATATCAAAAAGGCCATGTAAACTGACAATAGTTGTCACAGTCTGCATTTAGCCATCCCCAACATCAGCTGCTGTAAATTTATTTTTTTAAATGTCATCAGAATGCCACAAATAAATACCATTCTTAAAACTTTTAAGCTGCTTTAATGTTAGATTCAAAACATGCAATCATACTCGTGCTTTGTTTCTCCTAGAAGAAAATATTTGCTTTTGATTGTAGGGCAAACGATCAACACATTACCCATATAACCCGGAAGATGTGAAAAATGATAGGCCAAGGTTTCTGTAGTTCATTTAAAAAAAATAAACACTGACTTTTAGTTCAATTGTTCACGATCTGATTACGGTGTGAAACACAAAATAAGGGGGAAACTATCTCAAATATTCATTCATGACATAAATGACGGGATTCAGGATTAGCACAAGAAGTGACAGGCTCACGTACGCTTTGAGCTCCCTTCTCATGGTAGCTAGCGAAGGAAGGTCTGTGCTTCCTGTGCTCCAAGAACTGTCTGCTTAACCTGATGTCCACCGCTCCTTTCCGGGAGGCCTCCCCTCCATGATGCAGAGTGAGGGGTGCCTGCATTAGTCAGGCTGAGATCCATTGCTGTTATTACATTAAGGGAAGGGCTCAGAAATAGTTTTGGAGATGTTCATTCAAGACAAGCCAGTTCTCTCAGGAATGTCACATCTATCCTGAGTTTTGTTTCTGGAACCTAAACTGTTTGAGAATCTCTCCTTCAAGGTGGTTTTTAGATATTAAAAACAATTGCAATAAAGGAGCACAGAGAGAGAGAGAGATTTCCTTCTTGCTGCCAGATTTTAGTTGGCTGTACATGCCCATTGTATTACATTAACAATATTTAAATTATAGACTGTTATAATCGATCCTAAAAGAATGTCATGTTTCCCATTAGGACAGCCATGTCAAGTTTACTAGGCTTTGCTCTTGTGTTCAGATACGGAACAGTGAAGAGTTATCAGTATTTTAAATAAATTGAAACCTAGGTGATTGTTTTCAACAGTGATCATGGTATTTAATTCTTTAAAAATATGAAAAAAAGGCTTCTTAGCTTAAAATGTGACCTATTGCTTCCCTTCTTAACCATCAATGTGAAGTTTTAGAATAAATAGAAACAGAAACACTTACCTTACTGGTTCATGTACAGTGTCAACTCAAATTGCTGGATGCGTATCAGAAGTGACAGCAAACACGTAGAAGAATGAAACTGGGTCCCCATCTCTCAAATTCTGCCAAAATTAGCTCAACATTTATCAAAGACTTAAATCTAAGATCTGAAACCACAAAAATTCTGGACAATAACATTGTAAAAGCTTTTCTGGACATTGGTTTAGGCCAAGAATTAATGACTAAGATCCCAAAAGCAAATACAACAAAAACAAAAGTAAACAAATGAAACCTAGTTAAACTAACAAACTCTGCACAGCGAAAGACATCATCAGCAGAATAAACCCACAAAATATTCACAAACTAAGCATCCAACAAAGGACTGGCATCCAGAATCTACAAGGAACTCAAACAAACAAGAAAAAAAAAATTCCACCAAAAAGTGCGCAAAAGACACGAACAGACATTTCTCAAAAGAAGGTATATAGCCAATAAACATATAAAAAATGCTCAACATCCCTAATCATCAGGAAAATGAAAATCAAAACCACAATGAGACGCCACGTTACTCCTGCAAGAATGGCCATGATTAAAATGTCAAAAAATACCAATAGATGTCGCCATGGATGTGGTGAAGAAGGAAACCTTTACCTGCTGGTGGGGGTGTAAATCAATACAACTACTATGGAAAACAGTATGGAGATTCCTTAAAGAACTAAAAGTAGAACTACCATTCTATCCAGCAATCCTACTGCTGGGTATCTATCCAAAGAAAAAGAAGTCATTCTATGAAAAAGACACTTACACATGCATGTTTATAGTAGCACAATTCACAATAGCAAAGATATAGAGCCAACCTCGTTGCCCATCGACCAATGAGTGGATGCAGAAAATGTGGTATATATACACTGTGGAATATTACTCAGCCATTAAAAGGAATAAAATGTCATTTGCAGCAGCTAAGATGGAATTAGAGGCCATTCCATTATTCTAAGTGAAGTAACTCAGGAATGGAAAAGCAAACATCATATGTTCTCCCTTATAAGCTGGAACTGAGTTATGAGAATGCAAAGACATAAGAATGATAGAATGGACTTTGGGGACTCAGCGGGGAGAAGGTTGTGGGGTGAGGGATAAAAGACTACACATTGGGTACAGTGCATACTGCTTGGGTGACAGGTGCACTAAAATCTCAGAAATCACCACTAAAGACCTTATCCATGTAACCAAAACCGCTTGTATCCCAAAAACTATTGATAAAAAGTCATGCCAAGTAAGAAAACAATAAAGTGATGGCACTTCGTACCCGAAAGCTGATAGCACAGCTGATGACCACTGGCACCGAGGCTCTGTGCTGGTGACTTCAGAAATTCAAGTGTACGACAGCCACCACCTTAGACAGAAAAATCACAAACCAGGATATGACATGATATGCACCTGTGAGTGCGTATCTCCTGTGTATTTTAATAAAATATACAATACAACATCAAGACAGCCACACAGACGGGACTGTTGTTCAAGAAGCCGGTGATGCAGAGCTGAGCCCATGGAGACTCAAGGAGCAGGTGTTTTTTTCCTTTGAGCCCATTGAAGGGTGAGGATACGATATTTCTGCCACCAATAAACAGTTTGTTGTTCCATGAATATCTTGGAAGCCATTCTGAAACTGATCAATTTGAGAAAACAAGACAGTGATTACATGTTTAGGGGAGGAAAAGTAAATGCAGTAATACTCACTCACCCTGTGTCTCGCTCAACCAAAGGATGGATGTCTCTGATGCATAGAGGTATGGCGGTCTATATTCATTGAGGCTGGTAGGATTGGAAAACAAAACAGCATTCAATTATTGACCCAATTATTTGTGGATGGGGTGGTGATTTCCAGATCTCTTGTTTGTAGAAACACTTTTTTCTATCCCTTTTTGCCTTATTATTAATATTTAATCGATCATTATTATACAGGTCCCACCAAAGTGCAACTAAGGATCATGTGCCATCCGCAGTGTTTGGCATATTTTTTCTAATTGTCATTATCCCTACAAGTTGACTTATTTTTATGTCACAGATAAGACAAAGACTCAAAGGAAAGTGACCATGTTTCTAAACTTCGCCCAGCTAATAAGCATCTGAGCTCGATTCAAATCCAAGTCTGGCTCCACAGCCCAAGCTCTTTATACGGAAATTATGTTCTATTTTATTTAGAAATACAACACCAGGCCAGGCGGGTGGCTCACACTTATAATTCCAGCACTTTGGGAGGCTGAGACAGGCACATCACTTGAGACCAGCCTGGCCAACATGGTGAAACCCAATCTCTACTAAAAATACAAAAATTAGCCAGGTGTGGTGGTGTATCCCTGCAGTTTCAGCTTGGGATGTATCCCTGCAGCTTCAACTTGGGAGGCTGAGGCAAGAGAATCACTTGAACCCAAGAGGTGGAGGTTGCAGTGTGCCAAGATCATGTCACTGCCTGGGTGACAGAGTGAGCCAGCCTGGGCAACAAGTGAGCCAGCCTGGGCAACTAGCTTGGGCGTCCAGCCTGGGTGACACAGTGAGACTCCGTCTCAAAAACAAACAAACAAAAAAAGAAATACAAAACTGACTGCATATCAGGAGGTCCTTAAGAATACCAGCAGAGCCTGTGATGCAGCCCATGGCCCACGAACCCAGAGAGGCATGGCCCTGCCAGCCCCCGGCCTTGGGACCGTGGACACATCAGCAGATTGCATCTCTCTCAGTATCCTTGCCCAGCAAGGAGGAACACTACTAGCACTTTCCTCATGAGGTTATTAGGATGATTACATAAATTAGAAATGCTAAAGGGCTTGGCGTGGTGCCTGGCACACAGCACAACACTTAAACAACAACAACAACAACAACAACAAAATCAGTAAAATAGAAATGTCAGTACAAGAGACCATGCTCACATTGGGATCATGTTACTGAGACCTAGTATTTGCCAGTACGAAGCTTCTTTGGGAGAAGATCCCCAGACTGTCCAATAGGATTCTGAGTTATGTCATATCAGGATCTGCCCAGGACTTGCTGGATGTAATTAGTAAAGGCAATCAACTTGGGAGAACAAAAGGTTGTTCATGGACATTCTTTTACCTTCTATAATAGCTAAAGCCTTGTGTTCCTCTGTGCACCCTGATCTCTTGTGAAAGGAGACTTTAAGGATATAAATTCTTTTCTGGATGAAGCATGACTGATTTTTGAAAAAAGTTTCAATGATCTCAAGATCAAACATTCATGGTATTCTTGTTCAATAAAGTAGATGCTGAGATTCAGTGAAGAGGGGGCATTGGAAGTTCCTCTTTATTGCTATATTATTTTAAATAGTTTTAAGAAGAAAATTTGAGGAAACTGCAGTAGTCAAATGAGTCAAAATGCCCCAGTCTTCTGAAGATTAGGAAATCCATGATTCAGGAAAAATAGTGATGCTGATTATTCTCCAGTGGTTTTGGTTCAGCAGTTAATTCCATTTCTCACTGCGATTAAAACAGATAAAGCTGACGACATGTGCTTTGCATGCCAACAACCTCAACTTCCCCTTCTACAAAAGTAACACAACCCAAAATTAATAAACAGCAACGTTCCAGTGTCCTTCACGACAACACTGAAGCCAGCGCCCTCCTTTAATGGTAACACGGACTGCTCCTAAGTCTTGGAACATCTTATTTATTTATTTGTTTGTTTGTTTGTTTGTTTATTTTTGTAAGTTTGAGTCAAGTCATTCATTTACACACCTGTAAGGGGCTTTTCCTTTCCTTCCACCTCAGTATTTGTGGGTCTAATTTATCTATAAACACAGGGACTTCATGTCCGGAGAGAACTCCCAGCACCAAGAGATACTCCTCGGGATTCAGCATCATCTTAGGGAACTCATTCAAAGAGTTCGGAGTCGTCATTATCTCATTCCCTCTTCACAGCAAACATTGTCTTCATTCGAGGAAGAGAAACACTTAGGACTGAGTAATGATGGTTATGAAAAAATAAAACAGTATCCTTATGTATTTGTCTGCTCTCACGCTGCTAGTAAAGACAGACCCAAGACCAGGTAATTTATAAAGGAAAGAGGTTTAATGGACTCACAGTTCCATGTGGGTGGGGAGGCCTGAAAATCATGGCGGAAGGCGAATGAGGAGCAAAGTCACATCTTACGTGGCTGCAGGCAAGAGAGCATGTGCAGGGGACGCCCCCTTTACCAAACCATCAGATCTCCTGAGACTTACTATCACAAGAACAGCACGGGGAAAAAAAAAAAGCCCCCATTTTTCAATTACCTCCCACCAGGTCCCTCCCATGATACGTGGGGATTATTGCAGTTCTAGGTGAGATTTGGGTGGTGACACAGGGCCAAACCATATGACCTCATATAGTACCACAACACCCTCAGTCACGAATCTTAAAGACCAACTTCTTAAGGTAGTTTTTACCCCGATGTTTTATATTTCTTGACACCACATCCTTCACTGCCAGGTAATGTCAACCCAGTATTTTTAAAGCAATTCATCTAAGTCAAGCTTCATGAAAACAACAACTATAATGGAACAATTGCTTTCTAGTATTCAATAGAATATGAACTATAAAGATATTAAGTAGATTCTGATCCCATTCACTCTGTTTCTCTCAGTAAAGGATCAGTGAGAACCTTTCTCTTCGGATCAGCCAGGAATGCTCTCTGCTGATGACATTTTTGCCTAAGTCCCACTGAATTCTCAGACCTCCTCCACCTGGAAATATCTGCTTCTCCTTTCAAGATCTTTATTTCAAAATTTAATTGTTGCTTATAAACTTATTCAAGGTGTGGTCTGCATATCCAGGGATGAATGCTGAACTGTGTAACTCCCCTGCAGGCTCTGAGTAGTTCTGGAATTATGCTTCTCTAACCTGGGCATACTTGTCCCTGTAGGGGGTTTGTTTTCATCTCTCTACCATGGCAATAAGGGTGGCATTTTAGGCTCACTTTTACTAGGAAATCACTTTCTAGCTAGAAGAGGAACTGAAAATCCTTCGTTTGAGTAGCACCATGATGTGCCTTCTGTGATAACATTAGACTCCTCTCTCTCTCTCCTTCACACACACACATATACGCTCACACGAGTACTACCAGGAACATTTAATCATTTCAAGCTCAATGTCACACGGGTTAAACATTATTAGAAAACGTCTAAGACTCCATGATTACCTTTACATATTGGTTGACCAGATGTATAATGGGAAGCATCCAGTGGAGGATTTTATGTGACATTATTGCCTTAGCATCATAAAAGAGAGTTTCAACCTACACCATGACGGATAGCTACTTGTTTTTCCATAGTGCAACACCATCTGTGCTGGGAAATGGTCCACTTCAGAGAATTTTTTAGCACATTTGAAATGTAAGATTTTGAAGAAAAACATTGTTCTGCTTTTACAAATGACTCACACTGTGCATTCATTATAAAAAAGCCGTGGCAGTGTAAGGTACTTCCTGCTAAAGGAAAATATTTTGTATGAATATATTATGTTATAAACACTTAAGGAAGGATGACCCATTTTGTTCCCAAAGCAAATATTTTGATGCATAAGATATGGAAGTACACAGTGTCTAGCCTTCAATGTTCCTGTTTGAATTTGATAGTTTATAGAGTATCCGTGTTTTCACAGCATACAGAATGTGTGACATATATTCTTCTAGTTTGGTTTGCACATATTTCCCTTCTAAAGAAAGGAATACTTGTTGGAGAAGTGTCTCAAAATGAATATTTTATTCTTATTTAGGCATGGTGAAGCCAATATATCAGGAGACAACCATCATTTAAAAGGTGACTTGTTACTTTCAGTGTCCAAGAGGAGGGTGCACACCAAGCCTGGCATGAGGGCACCTGGGGAGGCACCAGGGTGGGTCAGGAGTTGGGGGGAAACGTGGGCTGGAGCCTCCCTTGTAGTTTCCCTGGGAAGAAACGGAGAGGCAGAGTGACGGGCTTGAGTGACAGGCTTGGGTTTGGCTGGTTTGAATCAGTTTGGAGACTCTGGACACAGTAGCTATCCCTAGTTGTCTGGCACCTGGCACTGGGGTGCAGGGCAGGTGGATCGAGGCCCTGGAGTGAAAGAGCCAGTGAAAGAGGTGGTTGGGGGTATTGCCTCTGAATTGGTTGGTTTGCATCTGAAAGGTGAGTTGTTTGCTCTCCAGGAGTGAGTAACCCCAGGAGGGGTGTCCCTCCAGGGTCCACAGACCCCAAGATGTCAAAGCATCACAATAAAAAGGTGCATTTAATACAAGAAGGACAAGCACATTAGCTGGCGTCTATGGTTGTCATATCCCTTCGGAGCCTCGGATAATAAGTCTTCAAGAAAGGAGGAGAAAATGGACTTCAGTGAACGGTAAGTATGCGTGAACAATACACAAGCTCATAGCTAGGGAGATACAGGAGGAAGAAAACATGGAAAAAAGAGCAGTTCAGGAGAGTGGAAGTGTCCCTAATAATATGACAGGCTAGGATCTTTCAGGCTCTGGAATATCCACCTAGCTTCAGAACCAAAAGTACCAAATATTGAGAAATTAAAAATACATATTTTTCTTAATCATTTCGTAAGAATAAAAGAAGGGCCCAGGCACTGTGGCTCATGCCTGTAATCCCAGCACTTTGGGAGGCCAAGGCAGGCAGATCACGAGGTCAGGAGTTCAAGACCAGCCTGACAAAAACATGGTGAAACCCTATTTCTACTAAAAAAAAAAAAAAAACAAACAAAAATTTGCCAGGCGTGTTGGCGCCCATCTGTAATCCCAGCTACTCAGGAGGCTGAGGCAGGAGAATCGCCTGAAGCTGGGAGGCAGAAGCTACAGTGAGCCGAGATTGTGCCACTGTACTCCAGCCTGGGTGACAGAATGAGACTATGCCAAAAAAAAAGAAGTAAAGGTAGATCATGAATAAAAGATTGGCAGCCAAATACCCTCTGTTTAAATAGAGATAAGCCTGAAATTGTAGTTTATTATAAATGCTTCATGTATCAGAATTGAGATGCTATAGAATAACTCTTCTAGAATTGCCAATTTAGATTCATAATTTGTGTCCAGAGTCCATGCTGAACCTGCCTGGGGGGATGGAAGGAGCGTGAGGACCTGGCCCTGGAACCAGAGAGCATACAGGCTTCCATCCTGGCCCCTCCAGCACCACCACTTGACCATTTGAAAGGCACTCACCTCCCTGAGCCTCAGCAACAGCACGTGGGCCCGGAAGTCCAACGTTTTAAGACCTTATGAGGCTTAAATGAGATCACACACATAAATCCTGCAGACCATGTCTTGCACCCAGAGTGTGCCTCCACAAGCTTCAGCTCTGTTCACATGACAAAAACATAATCCTATAATCCTCACAAAATTACCCATGTCTTTTTAACTATAAACCTGATTCATTTCTCAGGTGATAAGCAGATTAACCTAGCAAAAAAAGGGGTCACAGTAAAGGTTAATGGACCAGCCCAAATTCAAAGCCAATGGGGCTACAAGACATGAACCCCTAAGGAGAAGAGCAGTTACAATGTGTATGCCTCTGTGCAAGTCATTTTACACATAGTGAACTCAACAAATTGGTTACTGTGGAAGGAAATCTGGATACTTCTAAAAACCAAAAAAACAAACACAAATAAAATGTGAAAGATGGCACCAGAAATCATCTGAGTGTTTGGCTGCTGATATGGTTTGGCTGTGTCCTCACCCAAATCTCATCTTGAATTGTAGCTCTCATAATTTCCATGTGTTGTGGGAGGAACCAGTGGGAGATAATTGAATCATGGGGGGCACTTTCTCCCATTATATTCTCATGGCAGTGAATATATCTCATGAAATCTGATGGTTTGAAAAGGGGTTTCCTCTTTCATTTGGTGCTCATTCTCTCTTGTCTGCTACTATGTAAGATGTGCCTTTAGTCTTCCACCATGATTGTGAGGCTTCCCCAGCCACATGGAACTGTGAGTCCATTAAACCTCTTTTTCTTTATGTTACCTAGCCTCAAGTATGTCTTTATCAGCAGTGTGAAAATGGACTGATACAGCTGCCTAAATGTAAAGATATGTTCACTAGACTTTATAGAGAGGCAGAAGCAAATTCAAATTAGCTAAAAGAAATTTTCTGCTCATTCATGAAGTCAAAGAAATTCTCCAGCTCTCTGAGGACCATGAAACCAGGATGAATTGTTCCTTTTCATGATAATTTTCTAACATTGGCTATTTTATATTAATATAAAATACATGTTTAACATTTTAACATCTCCATCTCAGGATGCATCTTACAATCAGAGACTTCTTTCTTTCTGACTGATAGATAAAATAGTGGTGTGTCAAAGTAGATAGAATTTAAGATTCAACTAAAAACTGTTTTACTGGCATAACCCATAAATGAACAAAGACAAATGAAAAGTAATGCCAAGTAGGGCCGGGTGCAGTGGCTCACACCTGTAATCCCAGCACTTTGGGAGACTGAGGTGGGTGGATCACCTGAGGTCAGGAGTTCAAGACCAGCCTAACCAACATGGAGAAACTATGTTTCTACTAAAAATACAAAATTAGCCAGGCATGGTGGCACATTCCTGTAGTACTAGCTACTCAGGGGGCTGAGGCAGGAGAGTCGCTTGAACCCAGGAGGCAGAGGTTGTGGTGGGCTGAGATCATGGCACTGCAGTTCAGCCTGGGCAAGAAGAGTGAAACTTCATCACCAAAAAAAGAAAAAAAGAAAAAAGAGAAGTAAAGTAATACAAAATCAATTGAAACTGCAGCCAAATTTCCTTAGAAAGTTATTATTGTCATAGGTTTAAAAAAGAAAGTGATCTAGTCAAAAAGAAAGAGGAGCAAGACAGGAGAACTTATGTCAAGATGTATTACAAACACTAAAATAACCAAGGGGTTGTGGTATTGGAGAAAGGATAGACACACTGATCAATGGTAGACAGTACAAAAACAGACTCACACTTAAAACAATCAATTTTTAACAGAGATGCAAAGGCATTTGATAGAGAAAGGATAGTCATTACAACAAATGGTTCTGGAACATGGCAGCATGTGCATTGCATATAAAAGGAAAGAAAGAAAAGAAAGAAGGAAAGAAAGAAAGAAAGAAAGAAGAAAATAAAGAAAAGAAAGAAAAGAACGAAAGAAGGAAAGAAAGAATGAGGCGGGCACAGTGGCTCACACCTATAATCCCAGCACTTTGGGAGGCTGAGGCGGGTGGATCACAAGGTCAGGAGATCGAGACCATCCAGGCTAACACAGTGAAACCTCATCTCTACTAAAAATTCAAAAAAATTAGATGGGCATAGTGGCGGGCGCCTGTAGTCCCAGCTACTCAGGCTGAGGCAGGAGAATGGTGTGAACCCGGGAGGTGGAGCCTGCAGTGAGCCGAGATTGCACCACTGCACTCCAGCCTGGGCAACAGAGCCAGACTCCATCAAAAAAAGAAAGAAAAAAGAAAGAAAGAAAGAAAGAAAGAAAGAAAGAAAGAAAGAAAGAAAGAAAGAAAGAAAGAAAGAAAGAAAGAAAGAAGGGAGGGAGGGAGGGAGGGAGGGAGGGAGGGAGGGAAGGAAGGAAGGAAGGAAAGAAGGAAGGAAGGAAGGAAGGAAGGAAGGAAGGAAGGAAGGAAGGAGAAAAGAAAAGAAAGAAGAAAGGGAGGAAGGAAGGAAAGAAGAAAGGGAGGAAGGGAGGAAGGAAAGAAGGAAGGAAGGAAGGAAGGAAGGAAGGAAGGAAGGAAGGAAGGAAGGAAGGAAGGAAGAGAGAAACTAACCCTTACCTCACACTATATACAAAAATTAACTATGGAATTGGTTTAGGCAAAAACTTCTTAAATATGACACCCAAAACACCGTCATAAATGTTTTATGTTAAATTAAATTTCATCAAAATTCACAAATGTTTTAAATCTTCAGTCTAAACACTGGTAGAAATTATGTACAAAACATACATCTGACAAAGGCATCTTATCTACAATTTATATAGTCTTACTTTCAATCATGCAAAGTCTCAGGATACAAAATTAATGTGCAAAAATCACAAGCATTCTTATACACTGGTAACAGACAAACAGAGAGCCAAATCATGAATGAATTTCCATTCACAATTGCTTCAAAGAGAATAAAATACCTAGGAATCCAACTTACAAGGGATGTAAAGGACCTCTTCAAGGAGAACTACAAACCACTGCTCAGTGAAATAAAAGAGGACACAAACAAATGGAAGAGCATACCATGCTCATGGATAGGAAGAATCAATATCGTGAAAATGGCCATACTGCCCAAGGTAATTTATAGATTCAATGCCATCCCCATCAAGCTACCAATGACTTTCTTCACAGAATTGGAAAAAACTGCTTTAAAGTTCATATGGAACCAAAAAAGAGCCTGCATTGCCAAGACAATTCTAAGTCAAAAAGAACAAAGCTGGAGGGATCATGCTACCTGACTTCAAACTATACTACAAGGCTACAGTAACCAAAACAGCATGGTACTGGTACCAAAACAGAGATATAGACCAATGGAACAGAACAAAGTCCTCAGAAATAACACCACACAACTACAGCCATCTGATCTTCAACAAACCTGAGAAAAACAAGAAATGGGGAAAGGATTCCCTATTTAATAAATGGTGCTGGGAAAATTGGCTAGCCATAAGTAGAAAGCTGAAACTGGACCCTTTCCTTACTCCTTATATGAAAATTAATTCAAGATGGATTAGAGACTTAAATGGTAGACCTAATACCATAAAAATTCTAGAAGAAAAGCTAGGTAATACCATTCAGGACATAGGCATGGGCAAGGACTTCATGTCTAAAACACCAAAAGCAATAGCAACAAAAGCCAAAATTGACAAATGGGATCTAATTAAACTAAAGAGCTTCTGCACAGCAAAAGAAACTACCATCAGAGTGAACAGGCAACCTACAGAATGGGAGAAAATTTCTGCAATCCACTCATCTGACAAAGGGCTAATATCCAGAACCTACAAAGAACTCAAACAAATTTACAAGAAAAAAACAAACAAACCCATCAAAAAGTGGGCAAAGGATATGAACAGACATTTCTCAAAAGAAGACATGCATACAGCCAATACACACATGAAAAAATGCTCATCCTCGCTGGCCATCAGAGAAATGCAAATCAAAACCACAATGAGATACCATCTCACACCAGTTAGAATGACAATCATTAAAAAGTCAGGAAACAACAGGTGCTGGAGAGGATGTGGAGAAATAGGAACACTTTTACACTGTTGGTGGGATTGTAAACTAGTTCAACCATTGTGGAAAACAGTATGGTGATTCCTCAAGGATCTAGAACTAGAAGTACCATATGACCCAGCCATCCCATTACTGGGTATATACCCAAAGGAATATAAATCATGCTGCTATAAAGACACATGCACACGTATGTTTATCGTGGCACTATTCACAATAGCAAAGAGTTGGAATCAACCCAAATGTCCATCAGTGACAGACTGGATTAAGAAAATGTGGCATATATACACCATGGAATACTATGCAGCCATAAAAAAGGATGAGCTTGTGTCCTTTGTAGGGACATGGATGCAGCTGGAAACCATCATTCTCAGCAAACTATCACAAGAACAGAAAACTAAACACCACATGTTCTCACTCATAGGTGGGAATTGAACAATGAGATCACTTGGACTCGGGAAGGGGAACATCACACACTAGGGCCTATTATGGGGAGGGGGGAGGGATGGTATTGGGAGTTATACCTGATGTAAATGACGAGTTGATGGGTGCTGACGAGTTGATGGGTGCAGCACACCAACACGGCACAGGTATACATATGTAACAAACCTGCTCATTGTGCACATGTACCCTAGAACTTAAAGTATAATAATAAAAATAAAATAAAATAAGAAAATAAAAAATAAAAGAAAACAAACATTCCAAGTCAAAAATGGGCCAACAATTTGGACAGACACTTCTCTAAAGATGACACACAGATGGCAATAAGCACATGGAAAGGTGCTGAATATCAGAGTAATTAGGGAGATGTAATTGAAAGCCAGTGTGAAATACCAGTACACACACACACATTAAAAGGTGGCTCTACCAAGTGTTGGTGAGAATGTAAAACACCTGGAACTCTCAGATACTGCTGGTGGAAATGTAAAATAATACAACAAGTTTGGAAAACAGTTTGGACATTTCTTTACAAATTACAAATATACCTTCCATTTAACCCCATCATTTCCCTCCTAGATATTTCTGTAAAAGAAATGATAGCACCTGGGCAGAGTGGTGCATGCCTGTAATCTCAGTGCTTTGGGAGACCAAGGCAGGAGGTCTGCTTGAGCCCAGAAGTTTGAGAACAGCCTGGGCAACAGAGGGAGATCCTGCCTCTACAAAAAAAAAAAAAAAAATTAAAAAACAAATAGCCAGGCATGGTGGCATGTGTCTGCAGTCCCAGTAACTAGGGAGGTGTAGGAAGACTGCTTGATCCTGGGAGGTCTGCTTGAGCCCAGGAGGTCAAGGCTGCAGTGAGCCATAATTGCACCACTGCATTCTAGCCTGAGCAGCAGAGCAAGATCCTGTCTCAAAAGAAAAAGAAAGAAAGAGAGAGAGAGAGAGAGAAAAGGAAGGAAGGAAGGAAGGAAGGAAGGAAGGAAGGAAGGAAGGAAGGAAGGAAGGAGAAAGAAAGAAAGAAGAAAAGAGAAATGATAGTTTATTTCTACACAAATATTTGCACACTAATATTTATTGTAGCTTTATTTATGACAACTAACACCTAGAAACGACCTAGATATCCACCAGCAAGTCAACGGCTAAACCAGTCAGGACGTATCAGTGCAATGGAGGACGGCTCGGCAACGAAAAGGCAGCAGCCGCTGATGCAGCCTGTGTTGCTGAATCTCCAACACATCACGCTGAGCAAGAAGAGCTGGCAGCAGAACAGTGGGCACTGTATGATTCCATGTTGCACAATTCAAGAAGATGCAGACACGTCTATGATGACAGGAAGCGCTCTTCCCGGCGAGGGACTTGCGGAAAGCGAGCGCAGGAGAACTCCGGGGTGATAGGAGCCTCGTTTTTCTGAATGTGGTCTAAGTCTCGTTGATGGGAGATAAGTCAGAACTCCTCACCGTGTAGGTTTTAAATATGTGCAGTTTACTGTGCACCAGTTATGCCGCAATAAAGCTCTAAGCCAGGACAAAAAGATTACTAATACAATGGCAAGAAACCAAACATTTTTTGTCCTATTTCGGGCTCAAAAATATACAATAATTTTTTTAGATTTGAAGGTAGGTTCATGCTGAAATACTGAGCTCAGAGGTGGTTCCTCAAATGTCCATGTCCTAAAGGAGAGTGCATTCTTATAATAGGTTGGTTGTGACTTATTTTAAATCCATATCGCATATCAGAAAGCACATTCCACTGAGAGTGATCAAAAGCCTTATGTCATGGGGACCTGTAAACATGTACAGGTTTGGAAGAGAACATTTCTGGGAAAATATCCAAATCTATTCTTTGTGGGAACGATCACTTTTAATCTTTTTGTTTGTTTGTTTTTGTTTTTGTTTTTGTGACAAAGTCTTGCTCTTGTCCCCAGGCTGGAGTGCGATGGCACGACCTCGTCTCACTGCAACCTCTGCCTCCTGGGTTCAAGCCATTCTCCTGCCTCAGCCTCCTGAGTAGCTGGGATTACAGGGCGCACATCACCACGCCCAGCTAATGTTTGCATTTTTAGTAGTGATGGGGTTTCAGCACATTGGCCAAGCTGGTCTCTGACTCTTGACCTCAGGCGATCCACCCGCCTCGGCCTCGCAAAGTGGTGTGATTACAGGCATGAGCCACTGTGCCCAGCTCTTTTAATCTTTGAATCAGGAAATCAGCATCACCTTTGAGAGAAGCATTTTAGGCCTCTGGACTCATGTACAGGTTTCGTAGGGCTCTGGGGCCATCGTGTGGTAAGGAGCAGGAGCACAGAGCACACACCTGCCAGAGAAAGAAGGGGAGAAAGAAGTCACAGGCTGTCAGAGAGTACTGTTATGCAAACATTAGGGCCTTTTTAAAAAGTTTAGGTTACTTCGTAATCGATAGTACAGAAGCGATTAAAGTGTTTCTCAAATTTTACTATGTATAGGGATCACCCAACAATCCTGTTTAAATGAAGTTTGTGATTCAGCATTTCTTGGGGAGCCTTCATTCCTGCCTCTGTCATGCCCCATTCAGAATGCCCAGTGCAGATCGCAGGCCAGGCTCTGAGCAGCAGGGCTTAGAAGGGAGGAAGAGAGACAGACACTAATTCCCAAGGGCTGAAGTTAGCATCTGGAGCTGAACCTCAAGCACCCTAGCATTGGGTCCCACGCATGCACAGTCCCAGCCTTTTGGATTGCAGTGAGATACGGGGTCCCCATGAGCATGAGGGTGGCTGAGGCTTCCACAGAAGCTGGGCTGGGTGGGGACTCCGGGCACTCCTCGTTCTCATGGCAAGGAGCTTACCAGACTTTTTGAAATTAAAGAAGTCCAAAGTTAGCGAGGCAAGGATTTCTGTTTTTCTCAATATTAGAGTCGTGGTAACATGCATCTAAAGCTTATTTATTTGAAATTGCTTTTCAAGCCAGGCATGTTGGCTCATGTCTGTGATCCCAGCACTTTGGGAGGCTGAGGCAGGAGCATCATTTGAGCTCAGAAGTTCGAGACCAGCCTGGGCAACAGAGTGAGACCTCGTCTCTACTAAAAATAAAAAACAATTAGCTAGGTATGGTGGTGCACACCTGTAGTCCCAGCTACTCAGGAGGCTGATGAAGGAGGATCTCAGGAGCCCAGGAGATCGAGGATGCAGTGAGCTATAATTATGCCACTGCACTCCAGGCTGGGCAACAGAGTGAGATTCTGTCTCAAAAAAAATTTTTTTTAAAGAATTTTATATATATGTGTGTGTGTGTGTGTGTGTGTGTGTGTGTGTATTTTTGTTTGTTTGTTTGAGATGGAGTCTCATTCTATCACCCAGGCTACATTACAGTGGTGCGATCTCAGTTTTACTGCAACCTCTGCCTCCCAAGTTCAAGCAATTCTCCTCCCTCAGCCTCCAAAGTAGCTAGGATTATAGGCACCCGCCATTGTGCCTAGGTAATTTCTATATTTTTAGTAGAGATGGGCTTAGCCATGTTGGACAGGCTGGTCTCAAACTCCTGACCTCAGGTGATCTGCCCACCTTGGCCTCCCAAACGGCTGGGATGACAGGTGTGAGCCACCGTGCCCGGCCTCTATAGGTATATATTTTCTAAATTCCGAATTTGTCCAGCTAGCTAGGGAATGCAGCAAAAGAAAGGTGTCTAGAGCCCCATTTGTTCCAATACGATAAACATGGAAAGGACACACATTTCAGCTAACACTGATTGAAGACGCCCCATGTTTGAGGCAGGATATAGGGGTGATGGGGTCCCTACGTAACGTTGTGCAAAGGAACACAGCCCCCATCCTCAAAAAGGCTGGCATCGTGATGGGGTAAAGTCTATTCGAAATGCCTCGTGGATGAATCTGGCATTTCCCTTATGAGCACAGTGCCACGTCCACCCTGCTGTTTGTCTTACAAATGGACCATTTGCGATCTGGTCCCAGCCTAAAGAAGTAATGAGGCCAGGCACGGTGGCTCACGCCTGTAATCCCAGCACTTTGGGAGGCCGAGGCGGGCGGATCATGAGGTCAGGAGATCGAGACCATCCTGGCTAACACAGTGAAACCCTGGCTCTACTAAAAATGCAAAAAAATTAGCCAGGCGTGGTGGCGGGCACCTGTAGTCCCAGCTACTCGGGAGGCTGAGGCAGGAGAATGGCATGACCCAGGGAGGTGGAGCTTGCAGTAGGCAGAGATTGAGCCACTGCACTCCAGCCTGGGCGATAAAGCCAGACTCCATCTCAAAAAAAAAAAAAAAGAAGTAAAAGAAGTAATGAAGTATCAAGGAGGCATCCTTCTCACAACAAAGAAAGGTGGGAGGAAGGGAGGGACGGGGAGAGAGAGCTAGAGAGACAGAGAGAAAACAGATGGATCTTTTCCCCAATCAGTAAGAAACTTTCAAAATATTTTAATACCTTCTTTTAAATATGATTCAAACTATGTTTTTTAAAACCATGAATCACACAAAGAAATGAATCTAATTTGACCCACACACAGACTGAAATCAGCTTCACAAAGCGGTTGTTACTCTTACTAAATGTGATGCATTCAGGTATTTTTTGTTCTATTTCATCACATTAAACAAAAAAATACTGGTCACTGCCTACCAAGAGGTTCACACAGCTTCTGACTAACTCAGGGGTACTTGTCACTCCCGGACACTTGGTCCCCAGCCCACCCGGCTCTCCTGTATTGGAAGCAAGCTGCCTGAGGCTATTTTAAGTGCTCTCCTTTCTCCTCCAGGAATTGGAATCTGCCCAGCTGAGCCCCAGATGCTGGAGGGGTCCCGGGGGTCAGTCAGCCCTGCGCCTGCCTCCGGTTCCTCTTCTGGCCATACAAGGAAGTCCAGTGCGGGGATGACTAAGCAGCTGACCTGGGGGGAGAGCAGCCGTGGAGCGGAGGCAGGACTGGCCCCTCCTGCCAGCCATCAGCCTCTGTGGGTTGGTCCCGTGGTGAAAAGTCCCAGGCCACCCACCAGGGAGCACCTGACCTCTCTGCTCCCTGAGAGGAGTGAAGTGAGCCTCAAGGTCTGCCGGTAGAGGCACAGCCTTGCACTGACATCAGGCCCTAAGCTCTAGTTCCACACAGAGATAGCAGGTCTGTCCTGGCCTCCCATGGGCTCCCAGGGGCAGGGAGATCTGGCCTGACCTTCCCAGCAACGCCGGCCTCAGTGGAGAAACCCCAGCTTCCCAGCATCAGGACACACTCTCTCTCACACCCTCCGTAGTTCCCACTGACCTCACCGCAAAGTCCACAGTAGAAACTCAGAGTCCTACTGAGGAGACACCTGCCCAGCTGTCAGCCTGCTCCCTCCACCTGCTCCCTCCACCTGCTCCCTCCACCTGCTCCCCCCACCTGCTCTATCACCTGCTGTCTACACCTGTTCCCCCCACCTGCTCACTCACTTACTTCCTCAACCGCTCCCCCCACCTGCTCGCTCACCTGCTGTCTACACCTGCTCCCCCCACCTGCTCTTTCACCTGCTGTCTATACCTGCTCTTTGCTCTGACTGCCCCCACCCATCCAGCTCCCCCAAACCCTTCTTGGACACTGCCTGGCACTTCCCAGCTCCCACACACCACTCACGTCCTGCTTTCTCGATGGTCTTCCCAGGGGAGGTCCCACCTTCCCAGGCCCTACCTGTTCCTCAGGTCACCATTTCCTGGAACCACCTTCCATCCCCCAGAACTCAGCTGGGCCCTGCAGACATGTACATGCTACCAGGTGTCGTGGCCACTCCTCCTGCAAAGCCTTTCCAGGTGTCTCTGTTTTTCTTGTTCTTCAGAATGATAAAAGTTCCCAGATCCCAGGGACTTTTAGGCTGCTCCCACCACAGAGCTGGCCAGCATCCTTTGAGGCAGAGAAATGCTAGTGGAAAGTCCATGAGGCGGGGCCTGTCTCCTGGGCTGGGAGCCTGGAGTCACTGAACCAGGAAGCCAGCCCAGTGCCCAGGGCTTCACCTTCCTGCTGCGTGTTCAGTTTTGAAAGAGAGGAATACTAATGAAGTTTGCTTAACCTCCTAAGTGATTGTGTGTGTGCATGTGAATATATGCACGTACACACGCACACACACACACACATACTCTCTCACACACACACGCACACACACACATACTCTCTCACACACACGCACACACACCAGCCCCTGTAAACAAGGTTGCAGGTTCCAGAGAAGATGGCTCCCTCATCCTACAGAGAATTAAGACAAATCCTCATGAAGCAACGAGCAGAAGTCAGGGGAAAATCATTAACTCTGAATGAGAATCTCAGGAATTCATAAACATGATCTGAAATTAGCCATCTCCAGGGAAGGGTTCCAGAAGCCTATTTTGTAGGAAGAAATTTGAGGATCCACTGCCAATAAAATTAGAATCATTCCTGGAATGTTGCCAGGATATAGCTTACAAGATAGAAAAACAAGCTCAAATCATAGGAGTGTATTTAAACAAAAAAAAGAAAGAAAGAAAAGAATAGAACAGTCAGAAGATGGTCATGTTCTAAAAGAACTGCAGGAATAAGGGAATCAAAAACAATATGCTCCAAAACCCTTTAGAGAAGGTACGTTCGGGCTCCACACAGTTGGCCTAGTTCTTTGGACAAAAGTGGTGAATTGGTCCTCCCTCCCTCTCGCTCTTCCGCCCTCTCTCTCTCCCTCTTTCTCCCTCTCTCTGTCCTTCCCTCCATCCCTCTATCCATCCCTTTCTCTCTCTCTCCCCCCTCCCTCTCCCCCTCCCTCTCTCTGTCTCCCTGCCTGCTTCTCTGTCCCCTCCCTGCCTCCCATACACATCATGGTAGAAACGCTCCTTAGGCTCATCCCACGTCCTCTGCGGCCGTCCACACCTGCCAACCTGCCCTCTGATCTGTACACTGTCCTGGTTTATTCTGCCCACCTGAAAAAGCTCAGTCATGCAGGTAGAAGATGCTGCTGTTCGATTTCCATCATGTCAATCGCCTAGAAATCAAGGGGAAAACCCATTCACCAAACAAAAGGGACTTGATGGAGAATCTTAGCATTTAGTTCTGTTATCCTCCTTTTTTTCTTTTGTTTGGGGTCTGGGTCCTGGGAAGCTCTGGGATGAACGTGACTCCTGAGCACAGACGCCGGCCTGACAGAGGTTCGTGCGTGTCCGGCTTCATCCTCGGAACTTGACACTCACACTTGACTCACCCACTTTATGTGTCTTTTTTTTTTTGTTTTGGCCTGACTTTTAAAAAACCAATCTGAGAATAAAGTTTAAAAAGAGAGTTTCTGAATCCTTAACTGAGGTCAAAATCTTGGAGTGAAAGCCAAAGATGCAGTGTCCAAGAAGCCAGGGGAACGGGGGCGTCCCCGAACCCAGAATCAGTCAGCAGTGGGGAGAAAACAAGGGCTTCTATGTGCGGCTCTCTGAGGAGCACTTGGAAAGCAAATGCGTTTCAGCCCAGAAGAAGGTCAAGTGAGGAAATGACCTAAATGGGGTTTATTCCTTGCCCAGCCCTGAGACTGGGCTAGAGGCCCCAGGCGGGAGAGGGAGGGCCAGGCTCCATCAGGCTCTCACCACAGAAAACGATGATGGAGCAGGAAGCTGCAGAGTGAGTCGACCTTCCTGACCTCTCTGCAGAGGCCTGAACCCCCTCACTCCCTCTTCTTATTTAGTCTGGCTACTGTTGGCATATTAAAGTTGGTGATCATTTTGAACATGAGTGCTAAACTGAATTTTGTTAGTTCTAATAATTTATCAGAGCATTTTAATATTTCTAGGAAACAGAAGGATTACATTATCCTCAGAATAATTTTGTCTTTCTTGTTAATAATAATAGTCCTTCAGTTGCCCTGCCTTCCCACTGGGTGTGAGCCCATCTCTGCTAATGTGGGGCATGAGAACGGATGCCAGAGGCAGAGCAGGCAGCTCAGAGGTCATAGCAGCTATTCATTGTTTTGTTTATTTATTTATTTATTTATTTCCAGGTGGAGTCTCACTCTGTTGCCCAGGCTGGAGTGCAATGGCGCGATCTCAGCTCACTGCAATCTCCACCTCCTGGGTTCAAGCGATTCTCCTGACTCAGCTTCCGGAGTAGCTGGGATTACAGGACCCACCACTATGCCAGGCTAATTTTTTGTACTTTTAGTAGAGACGAAGTTTCACCATGTTGGCAAGGTTGGTCTTGAACACCTGGCCTCGGGTGATTCACCCACCTTGGCCTCCTAAAGCGCTATGATTACAGGCATGAGCCACTGTGCCTGGCCCATTGTGGCATCTTAATCACAGAGCGAAGAAGGCATGGACCCAGCATGAAGATGAGGAAAAGGGGGAAGAGCAGCTCTCTCACCTATGGTGTTGCCAGGCGCTTCCAACTTTCAACACAAGAGACACTAAATAGCTTTCCCAACCAAAACAACTGAGATGTTGGGTAAAACCTACAAAAAATGCATCTTTGTAAGTGCATTACTGGGCTGGCATTGAAGGCTGGAATCCACAGCAGTCAATAAAGAATTGGTGGGAACCAAAGTGGAATTTTTTTTCTGTTTAGACAGTTGCACAGAGGATGGGGCATCAGAAACAAAACCGGATGTCTCTCCAAAATGAGGTCAGAAATCTGACATCTTAGACTTCAAATAAAAGCCCACCTCAGAGCAGAAGCAGCAAGGAGAGCACCTGTCCCTGCATTGGTGCTGGGTGGAGGGAAATCCACTGACCCTGAGAGCCGATGAGAAACAGTCCTCCAGGAGTTCATGCTGGAAGACCTGGAGAGCATGGGTCAAATCGACGTGGCACCAGGCGGCTGCTAACTTCACCTCTACCCTATGTGAGTGAACATCTTTGCTGAAACAATGCAATCCTGTCCTCAAAATATCTCCCACATAAAATTCCAAGGAAGATAAGTCCATGTGCAAAATGTTACAAAATATAAGTAAACAAAGTACTGTGGATACATCCAATAATTCAAGAAACGAATTCAGCAGAGCCACAAAAATCCAAAAGGAGGAAAAGATCAACTGCTGACAAAGTATCCACTGCTGTTGCTCCTGTTAAGAAACTGTATTTCATAAAAAGCTAGACACGCCCCTCTGTGACCTCACACTTGCCTTCTCAGGCATGTCTTCCCCAGAAATGCCCTTGCACTGTCTTCTCCAAGAGACACATATGGGGCAAGAATATTTAGGCAGTGACTGTAGAAATAGAAAACCCCTGAAAGCCATCCAAATACACCTCTACCAAAGAAAAGAGCTGCCATAGTCACATTGTGGAATACGATACAGCTGTGAAAATGAACTGCACTTAGAAGCATCAACAATGAAAAATTATAGTGAACAAAGCAAATTACTGAAAAATACACTGCTATTCCATGTACAGTTCACAAACCATAACATATGACATTCCTTAATAATATACACAGAAATGATAAACCTTATGAAAAGCAAGACAAACATTAACACATTAGTCCTATGTCTGGGTGAAGAAGGGAGACCCAGTTGATCAAGGAAGGGCATATTGTAGCCTTTCAAGACACTCGATGCTAATGGATGATGACATCAGCGCAATTATTAATCTATCGGGTTGTGCATTCAGTTTTGTTTGTTTGTTTGTTTTTGAGGTGGAGTTTTGCTCATGTAGCCCAGGCTAGACTGTAATGGCACAATCTCGACTCACTGCAACTTCTGTCTCCTGGGTTCAAACAACTCTCCCACCTCAGCCTCCCGAGTAGCTGGGATCACAGGTGCCTGCCATGATGCTCAGCTCACTTTCTGTATTTTTTTAGTAGAGACGGGTTTCACCATGTTGGCCAGGCTGGTCTTGAACATCTGACCTCAAATGATTCACCTGCCTCAGCTTCTGAAAGTGCTGGGATTACGGGCATGAGCCACCGTGCCCACCCAAATTTTATAGACTCTTATGTGTCATATATTTCATAATAAAACATAAAAAATAAAATATTTACTGTAGTTTGTAAATGAAAGAGCAATAAAAAATATTGCAAACTTTTAAACATCAAACCGTTGTATAGCTCATAGTGACCCTCGTATTAAGCTGTGATAAGTTCCAAGTTGCATTTCATTGTCATTTTCTAAAAACTAGGTAAACAAATGAAAGACAGAATTCAGTTTTAAAACAAGATATTAAGATAATGTTACTGGTTGAAGGTGTCTGATTCTTGGAGCCTTGAACCAAGAACTGGACACAACGCAAAAACGGAGCAAGGAAAGAATGAAGCAGCAAAAGCAGAGACTGACGGAAAATGAAAGCACACTCCACAGGGTGGGAGCGCCTGAGCACAGGGAGCCCGTTACTGAAGTTTCTGGGGTTTAAATCCCCTCTAGAGGTTTCCATTGGTTACTTGCTGTGCACCCCGATGTAAATGAAGAGGATGAAGTCAAATTACAAAGTCATGTACTCGGTGTACGCCCTGTGGAAATGGAGAGGATAGTTCCTGTCATAGTCCAAGAGTTTCCATTTGATTTAGTTCTCCGAAGTCAGGGTGAATCGGCCTTATGTTCCTGCCTCCAGACCCCTTTCTCCTGCCTCCGTGGAATGGATGGCAGGACATGGAAAAGTGTTTTGTCCAAATGACATGTCCCAGGGCACTGGCAGCTGAGGACAAGAGGGAACCAGTTGGTGCCACTGAGGAACGCTCACCCGCGTCTCCACACCGCACAGAACGAAGTGAGTGTCCTTGTCCTCAACCCTCTGAAGTCAGTATCTCGCCTCAGGGCTTTCATGAAACCCTTTTTTGGAGAGGCGCCTTCTCTCTCCTTCTGCAGCCACAAGGCAGCAGGGATTGCCCCCCTCACACTGAAGTTCTTCTAAAAACAAAACAAAAAAGAGAGAATAAAATAATAGAATTAATGTAATAAATAATAAAATAATGAAAATGAAACTTTTTTTTTTACAAAAGCAGCTCTGGAACTTCATGTATTGGCATTAAAAGCAGAGAATGGGCCTATAGGCCTGGCAGGGGGGCTCACGCCTGTAATCCCAGCACTTTGGGAGACCGAGGAGGGTGGATCATGAGGTCAGGAGATCGAGACCGTCCTGGCTAACACGGTGAAACCCCATCTCTGCTAAAAATACAAAAAATTAGCCGGCCATGGTGGTGGGCGCCTGTAGTCCCAGCTACTTGGGAGGCTGAGGCAGGAGAATGGCGTGAACCCGGGAGGCAGAGCTTGCAGTGAGCTGAGATCCCGTCACTGTACCCTAGCCTGGGCGACAGAGCCAGACTCTGTCTAAAAGAAAAAAAAAAAATAGAAAAAGAAAATGAGTCTATAGAGCTCAATTTAATGGCAAAAAATTAAGGAAAGAATAAAAAGATTCTGCTAATAATGGTGACATGAGCTGTTCATACTGTCATTTTTTCTGGGACCTAATATTGGGGAGGAGGTGGGACCACCTGCCACCAGGCTCCAGATGATTTTCAGGCTGTTCCCCCAAATCACTGCAGCCTCTTCCTCCTGGTCGCTTGATGCTGCTGCTGTGCCGGGCGTCCTGCGTGGCAGGAGGCACCTCGGCAGCTTCCAGTGGGATAGGCCTGCAGCATTCTGAGCCTGAATGCCGTGCTCACTAGGAATTGAGGAGACACAAGCAGGAAGGGTTCAGGATGGAGCAGCTGCTTCTCAGGAATCAGTCTCAGGCCCGAGCTGGGAAGAATCCCCTTTCAGGACAATGGCTCCAGGCTGAAGTCAACGCTGTTTCTGTGCGTTATGATGACTGACCTGCATCCACAGGGAAGCGTATCCGGGCTCCTTTTTTTCCAGGTGATGTCGGGAAAACCTTGAAATGGGCACTGGTGGATTTCAATTCCAGCCTTCCGGAAGCCACTCCAAATGGAAATTGAGCTAAGGGATGTAGCTGGAGTAAGTAAACAACTTTAGGTCCTGAACAATAATTTTCAGATACAATATAGTGTGCAGGGAAAAATAAAGCCTCGGGACCCCAATTCACAGCCACAATGGAAAAAAACATTAAGCTGGAAGCTGAATCATGCAAGAAACTGCCTTTCCTCTTGTTCCTAAGCAGATAGCTACAGATAAAGGGTTACATATCTCCACAGGATGCTACTCTATGTTCACCTTATCTTATGTAAAGGACTGCTTTACCGCATGTGAGATGAAGACAAAACTGACCATTCCCCACCTGCTCTCTTTCTCTTGCAACCTGAGGAAGACCACAGGCTCCCTCTCTCCCCTCCAGCCCACCCTTTTCCTCCAGCCCACCCTTTTGCTCCAGCCCACCCTTCCCTCCAGCCCACCCTTCCCCTTTAACTACTGAAGCCCTCAAAATCATCTTGGAAGAAAGGCACAGACCACAGACTGTTTCTGTGATTCTGTGTTTTTTTCTTCCAAGCATGTCTTTAACCTTGGCAGAATTAACTTTTAAATGGATTGAGATCAGTCTCGGGCACCTTTTGGTTTACAATCACATGCCTCAGCCATCGCACAGCTCTCTGGCCTTTGTCCTCTTTTACCAAAGGAGGAGGGTGGATTCCATGATCCTAAAACCATTCAGCTCTCCATTAATTTCTGGGAGGACACAATTACCTAAGAGATTAGAGAGAGCATCATAAAATCTAAGTAGACGGTGTGTGGCAGTTAGGGTTAAGTTTGGCTGCATAAAACAGAAGACTCAAGCTAACAGAGGCTCATACATATAAAGGTCTGTCTTTTCACATGAAAGGAATCTGAAGGCTTTCAATCCTCCCCTGTTCACTGGATCTGTGATTTTATCAGAGAGCAAAGCTTCTCCTATCATTCCCTCAGGCACTTTGACTGAAGGTGGTTGTACCTTCTAGATCACCTCATGCCCCAAGACAGCAGCTTTGTTCGCAATCACAGCTACATTCAAAGCAGCAGGGAAAAGAAAAAATTTTAAAAAGCCATACTCAGTAGTTTGGCTCCTTTTAAGGAGTCCTTTTGGACGTCCTGCTCAACAATTCTACTTATATCACATGGGCCAGAATGGACCCACATGGCCACATGGGTGCACAAAGACAGCTGGGGAATGAAGCATTTAGTGTGGAGCCTTGGTCACAAGAGGAGGAGGAAATGGATGTTGAACCAACTGTTTCTGTCACATGGCGTTTTAGTTGAGCTTGGAAGGATGAGTGGGTTATTCACAGACAGGCTCGGAGACAGACACAAGCAAGGATCGTGTGTGGAAGAAGCACGCCGGAAATTCGCAGGATAAAAAGAGTCTCCTCCTCACTGCAGATTCTTCTCGCTAAAAACTCAAGGGCTTCTGAATTATTTCCATATTCTGTCTTTCTGTATTTAGAAGATTTACAATTCAATTATATGTAATGCTAAGACATCCTCTTCTTGGGGATTGTTTAAAAACAAGTCTGCTTGGGTTTGGAAAGAGAAACCCAAGACCCATGTGGAGGCGGAGGCAGTTTCAAGGTTCTTGGAACACAATGCTGGGAGGAATTCAGGCAAAATATTCTATGGCCTTCTGACTGCTCTCTGGTGCCTGTTGTGAAGTTTAAAAGCTGTGATGCTCCCCAGGAATGGCTATGTTCTGAAAGCTTTTCCAGGAAAGTGCCTTGAGCTGGGCTACATTGTTAGCTCTCTGCTTCACAGAAAGAGCCTTCTCCAAGTCCAGAGGGCACTTAGATAAGACAGACTCCATGGCACTCAAGGTTTTCTCCGTGGTTTTCTTCCAGACATCTCTGAGGCATCAGAAGCAAGGGTCAACAACTCAGTGTAACAGAAATTTTAAAATGAATCAAATATTTGGATGGAAGGAGAAACCTTCAAAATTATGCCTATTATTTAGCATTTTATCTTCCACAAAGCAAAACAAAGCTATAAATTTCTCACTGCAACTGTGAGGGAAGAGGATCCTAAAACATTTTGTCTTAGCCTGTTTTCTGCTTCTCTTAGCAGAGTGCCTGAGACTGGGTAATTTACTAAAACGGAGATTCACTTCTCACAGTCCTGGAATTGGGAAGTACAAGGTTAAGGGGTGGTGGGCATCTGGCAAGGACCTTTGTGCTATGTCATCCCACAGGAAGGTGGAAGGGCAAGAGAGCATGAAGGAGTAAGAGAGGTCAAACTCACTTTTGTAACAGACCAACTCTTGTGATAAGGAACCCACTCCCCCAATAACAACATTAGTCCACTCACGAGGGTGAAACCTTCATGACCTGATCACCCCTTAAAGATCCCTTCCCTCAGCACTACTGCATGGGGGATTCAGTTTCCAACACTTGAAATTTGAGGGACACTTTCAAACCATAGTAAGAAAGAAAGGACAAAAATAAATTACTTATACAGTGTTTATCACTAATAATAAGGTATGCACAAAACATCATTTATAGTCTATATTCACTATAAGATATTGTGCTCTATTTTCATGTTAATTCATGCAAAGAAATAAAAAACAAAGAGAAAGATTTTCGAGAGGTATTAAGAAACAGCACCATAACCTTTAGTAAAACTGAGAAACTGGTGGAAGTAATCGTTTTAAAAACCTTTTTTATTTGCTGGTTGTTTGGAAGTCAGTGGTGACATTTCAAGGAGGAGTTGTCATTGGGAAGGCAGATTTCAGGAGGCTTTAGTAACAGTGCATGAGGAAGATGGGGAAGGAAGGAGGACAGGTGACTTAGAAAGATTCTTGGTGGCGACTGGAAGTGCAGAAATAGAATGGTGACTTCAGGGAGAAGCAATTCAAGGAATGTTGTGCTTTCGCTTCTCTCTTTCTGTCCCTCTCCCCATCTCTCTTTCCATCTCTTTCTGCCTCTCATTTTGTCTGTCTCTGTTTCTCCCTCTCTGTGTCTCTCTCCTGGCTGCTCTGTCTCTCTCTGTCTCTTTTTAAGACTGTGTGTGTGTCTCTGTTTCTCTTTTCCCCTCATCTCTTTCTCCATCTTTCTATGTCTCTCTGTGTCTCTGCTTCTCTGACTTTTTCTGTTTCTCTCTCTCTGTCTCTCTCACTCTCCCTCTTTCTCTCTCTCTCTCTGTGTGTGTGTGTCTCACTCTCTTGGTTTCTCACTCTCACTCTCCATCTCTCAGCTCTCTTTGGTTTCACTACACAAGCTGACTCTCCCCACCTGACGATCCAGTGGGATTAGCAGGAACTGGGTGGACTACCCCCACAACTCGCATCCTGTGCCCACCCATGAACTGGGGCAGAGAAGAGGACAGATCTCGCTACCTGGCCTGGCTGGACGTGCTGACCCTCAGGATCACAGGCAGTGGAAGGAGCAGCTCCTGGAAGGTCAGAGTGAGTCCTGTGACGGATGGAAACGACAAGTATGTTGAGCAACAAAAATGATCAGCACTTGGTCTGTGGCAGCAGGAGCTCAGAAGTGAGGAATCCTAGGGCCTTATGTGAGTGGCCCATTGTGGCAAAAACTTTTTTAAGCAAAAAAATAGCCCCTAAGGAGTGTTCCAATGACCACCTCTTAAGCAATACAATTGACCCGTGAACAATGCAGAGATTAGGGGCACCAACCCGTCACACAGTTGAAATTCGGACAATAACTTTTGACTACGCCAAAAGCAATTTATTAATAGTCTATTCTTAGGTGGCAGCCTCAGTGATCACGCAGATAGTCAGTTAACGCACATTTTGTGTGTTATATGTTTTGTATAGTGTATTCTTACAGTAAAGTAAGCTAGAGGAAATAAAGTAGTCATAAGGAAAATGTGTTTACTATTCATTAAGTGGCTCATCATAGAGGTTCTTCTCTTCAGTTTTGCATTGAGTAGGCTGAGAAGGAGGAGGTGGGAGGAGAGCAGGAAGGGTTGGTCTTGCTGTCTAAGGGGTGGCAGAAGTGAAAGAAAATCCATGTGTAAGTAAGTGCCCCACGCAGTTTAAACCCTGTTGTTCAAGGGTCAACTGTTTGAATAGGGAAGTTCTGAAGTGACCTCTTTTTTTTTTTTTTTTTTTCTTCTTGAGACAGAGTCTCACTCTGTTGCCCAGGTTGGAGTGCAGTGGCTCGATCTTGGCTCACTGAAATGGAAGTGACCTCTTTTCAAATAGGGCATGGCAGGGAAAGGGGTAGGAAAATGGCAAGAGTCTGCCCCACAAACTCAGGACAAACATCCCCAATTTCTTCCCCTGGTGAGTGAGTCTCTCATTCTCTAAATCACAAAGTCTATTTGGGTTCAAAGACCACTTAGGCTCTGGGCTTGGCCTTCCAAGAGAAGAGGGTATCTGGGCCCTCCCAAGAATGCAGAGCTGTCCGCGCATGGATGAGTGATCACAGTTCTGACCCTGTCCCTGGTCTGGGCTTCACTCCTCCTCCTGTAGGTGGACACAGCTGCAGGCTCAGGGGTTCTCTAAACCAGGCAACATGTGGTTGTGGGTGGGCAGGCTTGCAGGCAGAGGAAGAGGTCTGTGGCTTACATCAGAATCTCAAAGTTGACACCCAAAAAAGGTAAAAGCTCCTGCCGGATGCTGGCACATACAACTGACAAGATAACACTCTGGGTGTACATCCGGGCACACATGAAGAGCATTCTTGTTCGTGATGGTGGTTTCAAATATTTCAGTGAGTTTTCTCTTGAATACCTCAGTTGGGAGCCACTTCAGTTCAGCGCGGGCAGCAAGGGAACTTCTAGGACTGGTAGTTATGAATTCAAGCTTGTACACAGCGACAGGTCACAGGTCTGTGGAAGATACCTGTCAATCAATATTCACAGGTAGCATTCCATAACTGAGGCATAGGGCATATCTGACCTCATCTGACATGGCTAAAATCATGATTGTTTTTCTAACTGGGAAATTTATGTAACTTATTTGCTAATAAAGAACCATCTCTCTCCCGCCATTTTGACATAACACTAGTCATTAGGCAAATGTTACAATGATGTTCATGAAAGAACAAACCAATGTCTTCCACTGTAATACCACCTATTTCACACAGATGACTCTTGCTGCTTCCATGTGACCCTAAAAGTATCAGGAGTGCCAGGAAGTCCCTTTAATCATCGTTCTCCAACGTGCTCAGGAGATGAAGTCATTCTGTGAAGTGGACTTCAGTTGACACCACTGACAAAATGTCCTAGAGAAAGTAAAACTTGTAATGGCCTCAAACTTTACAGAAATAATGCAACTTCTTTCTTTCCTTTCTTTCCAGTTTTTAGATATTAATTTTAATTGGTTCAGGGCAACCAGTTTCTGCATCAAAGTCTTGGGAAGCTTCTACCTGGTTTTATTTTATTTATCTATTTATTTATTTATTTATTTATTATTTATTTATTTATTTAGAAATAGAGTCTCACTGTGTCACCCAGGCCAGAGTGTAGTGGTATGATCACGGCTCACTGCAGTCTCAACCTCCCAGCCTCAAGCCAATCCTCAGGCTTCCACCACCTGAGTAGCTGGGACTACAGGTGTGCCACCAGGTCCTGCAAATGTTTTATTTTAATTTTTTATTTTTTGTAGAGACAGGATCTCGTTATGTGGCAAAAGCCAGTCTCAAACTCCTGGTCTCAAGCAATCCTTGTGTCAGCCTCCTAAAGCACTGAGATTATAGACGTGAGACACGACACACAGCTGATTCATTGTTTTATTTTCTCAGAACTCTATGCAACCTGATTCTTAAGACTTAAGGAAAGAGAAGCCAGACAAAGGTGGAAGTAGTTACACACAATGGGAGTGTCATTTGGCACTTAGACAACAGAGGCGGATTGTAAAAATAAAAGATCCACATGTCACAATTGGCTGTGGGCTTGGATGTGGACTCCAGCACTTTTTATTTTGATTTTTTTAGGAGATAGTGTCTCACTCTCTTGCTCAAGCTGGAGTGCAGTGATATAATCGTAGCTCACTGTAATCTCAAACTCCTGAGTTCAAGTGATCCTCCTGCCTCAGCCTCCCAAGTAGCTGGGACTACAGATGTGCCACGGCTCCAGGCTAATTTTTTTTTTTTTTTTTTAATTTTGTAGACGAGGTCTCCCTGTGTTGCTCAGGCTAGTCTCAAACATGTGACCTCAAGCAATCCTTCCACCTTGGCCTCCAAAGCTCTGGGATTATAGGTGTGAGCCACTGCACCAGGTCAAGAAACCAACCCCACCTGTTTTCTACATAAAGTTTAGCGTCTAGATACAAAGCAAAATAATTTTGAAAGATCAAGGAATCTGAAGGGAAGCTGGTGGGTGGGGAATGGGCTGAAGGCAGCGTTTTCTGGTCTACGGTTTTGCTTATTCTTGGACTTTCCAAAGTCCCGAAAGAAGCAGAAGGAAAGTGAGAAGGAAGGAAGAGGCAGGAGGAAAGGAGGAGGGCTGCGCCTCTGAGGTTGCAGATTAGCCCAAGGCGGCTCAGTGGCTGGGAAGGAAGGGAGGAAAACCCCAAGGCCGAAGGTGGAGTCAGAGTCCTGGGTCCAGCAGAGACTGGAGGGGAGGAGGGTGCGGGGAGCCAAAGACCTTCCTGCTAGCACTGCAACCTCTTCAACTGCTTAGGCTTTTATCCAAATTTGATGTGTCCGCATTTTGTAGACCTCCAAACCAAGTCACTCAAGGTAACCCAAGCAGGAAGGGGAGGATGATAGGAGAAGCTGCCCCACCTGATGATGCCCTTCCGGCTTTTATCCATTCCTGGGAATGACTCTTTCTCCAACTCGGGGGATGCCCCTATGGCAGAATACTGTGGCGTGGACCAGCAGTGGAGAATTCCAAGTCCAAAAAACGATTGGCCTTTTAAAGGAAAGTAAGAAATCATCCTGCATATATGAAATATTGGGAAAAAAGGTTGTTACTAATAAATCTCAAGAGACCACTCTGGTGAGGTTGGGTTTCTTTGGGGATGTGTCGAGCAGGGTGAATGTACCGAGTGGGCACATCCCACCCTTCAGACTCCTCCCTCAGCTCCTGTCTACTGTAGCAGCCAGAGGGCAGCTCCGGTCCTCATCTCCTCTGAGCAACCCACTCACTCATTCACTCCCTCATTCATTCACTCGCTAACTCATCCACTCACTCATTCACTCACTAATTCATTCACTCGCTAACTCACTCATTCACTCACTCACTTATTCACTCCATCACTCGCTCACTCACTCATTCACTCACTCAGTCATTTACTCATTCACTCACCCCTTTTACTCACTCACTCATTCATTTACTCATTCACTCCTTCACTAACCCATTCACTCACTCACTCATTCACTCACCCATTCACTCACTCACCCATTCACTTACTCATTCACTAACCCATTCACTCAATCACTCACTCATTCACTAATTCACTCCTTCACTCGCTCACTCACTCATTCACTCAGTCGTTTACTCATTCACTCACCCTTTTATTCACTCACTCGTTCATTTACTCATTCACTCACTCACTCATTCACTAACCCATTCACTCACTCACTCATTCACCCATTCACTTACTCACCCAGTCACTCACTCACTCATTCACTAGCCCATTCACTCACTCAATCACTCACTCATTCACTCACCCATTCACTCTCTCATTTACTCACTCAGCCATTCACTAACTCACTCTTTCACTCACTCTCCCATTCACTCATTCACTCACTTATTCACTCACTCATTTCCTCATTCATTCACTCAATCATTCACTCAATCAGTCACTCATTCACCTCTTCACTCACTCATTCACTCACTCACTCATTCACTCACCCTTTATTCACACACTCACTCATTTATTGACTCATTCACTCACTAATTGGTTCATTCACTCATTCACTTCTTCACTCACTTATTTACTTCTTCACTCACTGACTCATTCACTCACTCTTTCCCTCACCCATTCATTCACTCATCCACTCATTTGCTCACTCACTCATTCACCCACTCACCCATTCACTAAGTCATTCATTCACTCACTCACCCATCACTCATTTATTCCCTCGGTCACTCACTCATTCACTCACTTACTCATTCACTCACTTATTCACTTACTTATTCACTAAATCGCTCATTCATTCACTTACTCACTTACTCATCCATCCATTCACTCACTCACTCATTCACTCATTCACTCATTCACTCACTCAGCAATTCACTCCCTCACTCACGTTCACTCATTCACTAATTTACCCACTTACTCACTCATTTACTCCTTCCCTCATCCACTCACTCACTCACTGACTGACTCACTCACTCACCCATTCACTCATTTACTCACTCACTTACTCCTTCACTCACTCACTCCTTCATTCATTCATTCAGCAGCACCCATAACAGGTTCACTCTGTCCTGGGCTCTGCTGTTGCCCTCGGCCTGCAGCAGGGAATAGTCAAAGATCTCTGAATCCACGGCATTCAGAGTTCAGCAGGGGGACCTCTGGAGAAGCCCAGCAGATAGGTGAAATGCCCCATGTGTGACACTGATGAGGATGTTTTAAGAGATGCAGGGAGGGAACAGGAGTGTGCGTGGAGCCCAAAATTTCTAAGAGGGTGATCTGGGGAGGCCTCACCATGCAGGAGACCTTGCAAGACAGACCTGAGGAAGGTGGGCAGAGTGGGTAGGGAGAGGAGGGCCTGGGCTGAGGAAAGAGCAGGCTGGGCCTGAGGTTGTCGGGTGCCCGCATGGGCCTCTGGGCAGCACCAGGATCTGATGGGACCAGAGGACAGGCCAGTGTGCCATGTGTGGGGCCTGTGACTCCGAGTCAGCAGAGAAGATGCCTGAATTACATCCTGATAGGTGCACCCTGACTTTGAAGCTGAGGACACCCGAGGCATGGAGGTGGGGTGGAGTTGGGGGCAGAGCAGGGGATGGGGAGGGAGCCTGTGCCGGTCCAAGTCAGAGGTGGTGGCTTGGCCCCAGTGGCTCCAGATGCATGAAGAGCCAAGAGGGACTCAGATGCCGGGGTGGAGGAGCACTGCAAGGCTTCAGCCTGAGCCCCTGGGAGAATGGAATCACCAGGAGCTGAGGTGAGGAAGACTGGGCGGTGGGGGGTTGTGCGGGGTTGCAGAGGCCTGAGCTCAGTTTGGCCTCTGCAGATTTGAGATGCCCACTCCATGCACAGGCAGAGACAGCAGAGGAGGGGAAGAGGCTGTAGCTCAGGTAGCCCTGGAATGTGCAGCCCGACATGCTGGGGCACTGGGTCATGGTGGCCTCATGGCTGGGAGCTGCTTCCCTCCTGGGATGCCATAACTCCTTTAGGGCACATCCACAGCTCCTGTGCTCACTACAGAGGGAAAGTGGGAATGGCATCTGTCCCTATGCATGTTCTCCTTCACCTTGTCCTAGGCAGGTCCCAGGCAGCACCTCCCCTCCCAGGTGGCTCCCCTTGGCCCCTGCCCCTAGTGTTCACAGTCAGACCCTCGAAGACGGCTGGACTCAGCGGCTCACTTCTAATGAATAGAACCAGGCAAAAGAGATGGCGGTCTCTCCTGAGATTGGATTGGGAGGTGCTGCAGGTTCCGTCCACTGGAACTCTCCCCCTGGCTCTTGATGAGTGCTAGTTCTGGCAAAGCCAGTCACCTGCCCAGGGCAGAGGGCAGTCTGAAGCTGATGCCACGGAGAGACTGGGGCCTTCAGTCCAACAGCCTGCAAGCAACAGAATCCTGCCAGCAACACAGAAGCGAGCGTGGAAGCAGCTTCTCCCCTGATGAGCCTGAGCCTTCAGAAGACACAGCAGCCCTGAGCAGACACCTGCTGCAGCCGCGGAGAGCCCCTGGGGCAGAGGGCCCAGTGAAGCCTGCACTCCCGGCCCAAGGAGTAATCATTCCTGGGGTATAAGTGTGTGCTGGTGTGGGCCACAGTTTGGAGTCATCTGTCAGGGGACAATAAAGAACAAACACACACCTCAGGTCCTGCTGGGTGGAAGCTGTATGGTCAGCATGGCATGTAATATCTTCCTCTTGAATGAGAAGATTCATTGCTAAGACCCAAGATTAAAAAAAAAAAAAAAAAAACCTCTAGTTGTAGCACCATTAAAACACATGAAATAAAAAAAAAAAAAAAGAAAGAAAAAAAAAGAGCTATAGCTATTCTTTTGCATCTTAGCTACAGGTATATATTAATATATGTTAATGCCTTGACTGACTGAGCAATGGGCCACACTCATGAGAACAGATGTGTGAGGACGGTCAGTGACCACCCTGACCCCAGCCCTTACATTCAGACAAACTTTTGGAACATAATCCGTAACCTTGGGGGTCTTGACACTCTAAATTTTATTGTTTTTAATTAACTATTTCTATTCCCTAAACAATACCTGTTCATCGGAGAGAAAAATGGCATTACCTATACTAAGCAAAAGAAAGGAAATAAAATGCTCAGAAACATTTACATATGTATGCAGACTCACACACATACACACACAGGCTCGCACTGTGTCTAGGCCTGCCTTTTCACTTATTTGTATGTCCTGAACATATTTCCATGTCAGTAGACACTTATCTTCGTAGCGGTAACAGCAATTAAATATTACTGCAGCGTATATTTTTACCATCATTTATTTAACTCATCATGTTTGAACTGTTAGGTTGTATCTATCGTTTTCTGTATTACAGACAATTTGATGACAAATGACCCATCCCCTAATGTTCAATATAAAAATATCAATTGTATAAGGAGATAAGGGGTATTTGGCTAAATTAAAATTCAGTGTGCCCCACCTTCTCCACATGTAATATGCTCTAAAAAGGCATGAATAATTAAATTAGCCCTTCTATTCTCCAGCACAGATCCTGAGCCCAGCGGTGGGTGCAGGTACTTAGAGCCTGGGTCTGCTCTTCTGCCTGCCAGAAAGCAAAGGCCACTCAACTGCCACCTTAAGACACCCAGGATTCTCCTCTCCTTTTTTATTAATAGAATAATGCTCAGGCTCAGTGCATGAGAGCAGCGCTCTCTGACTTTGCATTCATCAGAGTAACCTAGGGGGCTTGTTTAAAAATACACATTCCTGGCCAGGCGCGGTGGCTCAAGCCTGTAATCACAGCACTTTGGGAGGCCCAGACGGGCGGATCACGAGGTCAGGAGATGGAGACCATCCTGGCTAACACGATGAAACTCCGTCTCTACTAAAAAATACAAAAAACTAGCCGGGCGAGGTGGCGGGCGCCTGTAGTCCCAGCTACTCGGGAGGCTGAGGCCGGAGAATGGCGTAAACCCGGGAGGCGGAGCTTGCAGTGAGCTGAGATCTGGCCACTGCACTTCAGCCTGGGCAACAGAGTGAGACTCCCTCTCAAAAAAAAAAAAAAAAAAAAAAAAGAATTACACATTCCCTGGCTGCGCTCCCAGAAACTGGACTTCAGTGGTTTAGTGGGGGTGTGCATAGGACAGGTGATTCTGAGGACCACAAGGGGTTAGGAATTGCCCCGTTAATTCTGGCCAAGGGAGAGATCAGACTATCCAGCATTGTCCGGAGCATATTTTTTTTCCCTCTTTTGCAATGAATATTTGATGCTCAGCGGGATGAGCCCCAGGATGAAGCACACATCTAAGAAAAATCCATGCCTCTCCATCTTTTCTCCAGGATTGCCTTTTGGCGAGACTCTCCTTTGCGATTGCTTCACCTTCCCCAGTTCATAGAACAAACCTCTTCTCAGTCTCTTTTGTTGTCTCATCTGTTCAACAAACACCCACTGTGCAGGACCATCCTCCGGTAAGCCGTCGAGTGGGGCCGTTTGAGAGCCCTTCTTCGTGGGGTGGGCACTGAAGGAACCCAGGCCCCATAAGCCCGTGCTTTTGTGGGGGCTGCCCCCTCTCCCATGGCAGGGTAACAGGCACCAGGCTGTTAAGCTGTGGATGGGCAACCGCACATCGCATTGGATGTGAATATTTCAGCACGTGGAGTTGGCCAGTGAAGCCGGCCGAGGTCGACACAGCCTACAGCAGCGCGCGTGTCCGTGGGGAGGAAGGGTCATCCCGCTTCCCCCCCAGGCCAAGTCCTGTTGCGCCTCCTCCTGCCCCACTCTGACTTTCGCGCGCCCAGGTGTCTCTGAGGGTCGCGCCCCGATACCCTCCTCCACCCCAAGGCTTCTTCTCCCCAAGGGCTGGGCTGGGGGCCCAGGAGCGCCACAGCCCCCCATGGGCCCGGGAAATCTCAGCTTCGTCATAGCTAAGCCCGCCGCGCTCAGCTTTTCCCACCACCTGGAGGATCCACTCTCCATCCGTCCTTCCCGACCTCAGGCTGCAGAGAAAATTTGGGGGCGGGGGACGAGGAAGCCGCGCCCGGAGGCTCCCAGCGCAGCCCCAGGAGGAATCCTGCCGGGAACTAGAAGCTGTGCGCGCGGCCGGGCTCGGCGCCGACAACAGCCGGAGCGGCCGGGCCTGCCGCGAGCCTCCGCGTCCAGGTGGGGCCTCCGCGCCCCAATTCCACCCCGCCCCGCCATCGGCGCTCCCCGCAAGTGCGGGATTTCCACCCGCCCCGGCGTTCGCGCCCACTCACGGTCTCCCTCGCCCCCTCGGGAGACGCTCCCCGCGTCCTATCCCGCCCAGCCCTGGCGCGCCCGCAAACGATGTGACCCCGCCCCCCTGCGGTCTCCCCCCCACCCGGACGCTGCCCCTGCCCCCACTTGGGGAGCTCCGGGCATCTCTAAAGCTCTCAACCAGAGTCCTCCAGCCCACCCGCGAGGCTCGCGCACCAGCAACGCGGCCCCACCTGCAGGGACCCCGCCCACCTGTGGCGCCACCCCCGCCTCTGCGGCCTCCCCCACAGCTAGAGCGGCCCCCACCTACGACGACCCCCGCGTAGGTGCTCCTGCCCACACCCACGCCCCCGCCAGCCCCAGCCCCTTTCCCTGCCCCTGCTCCTAGCCGCGCCCCCGCCCCCGCAGCCCCTCCCGTGCGCTCGGGCCCCGCCCGTCACCGCCCATTGGCGCTGGGGCCGGGCGGGGGCGCGGGCGGGGCGGCGGTTCCGAGTCGGGCGCGCGCGGGCAGGGTCCCCATTGCCTGCTGCGCATCCGGACTAGCGGCTGCCCTCGGCCTCCTCGCCATGGACGCGGACGACTCCCGGGCCCCCAAGGGCTCCTTGCGGAAGTTCCTGGAGCACCTCTCCGGGGCCGGCAAGGCCATCGGCGTGCTGACCAGCGGCGGGGATGCTCAAGGTGCGCCCCCCCTCCCAGCTGCGAGGGATGGACGGACGGAGTGGGGGAGAACAGGGCGAAGGGGATGGGGGAACGGGGCAGAAGAGGGGGGAAGCGATGGGAGGACCCGGGGAAAGGTGAGGAAGCGATGGGAAGAACCGGGGAGAAGAGCGGGGAAGCAATGGGGAGAACTGGGGGAAGCCGGTGCCCGGGAGCGGCAGGGGTACCTGCGGGACGGCATGAGCCGGCAAGGCAGCCCCGGGGTCCTTGCCGGGTGGGGCGGAGGAGGAAGGGACATGGCGGTAGGAATCTCCATCCGGAAGATAGTGAGCTTTCCACCCCCTCCGGTTTACGTTTTAAATTGAGCCTGGCAGAGGGGGTCGCCTGGAGGACCCTCGGGAGTCGTTCTGCCTCTTAGCTGTAGGACGGGGCCGGGCTTCCCCTCCGAAGCGTGGGTACAGCGCGATCACTTCCTAAGTGGCCCCCGCCCCCCAACTCCACCCCACGCCACCCCCTAGCATGTCGAGGAAGAAACGGCCGGGTCCCCGCGCGCCTCCTGTCGCCTCGTGCCACGCGCGGCGTGGGCGGGGTCCCGGCTGCTGCAATGCGGGACGAGGCGGGGTTGCTCTGGGTTCCCGCCTGGCGTCTCCGAGGCCGTCCGGCAGCCCCTCGCGTTTCCGCTGGGAGATTTTAAAAAAGGGTTTCCTGCGCTCGCAAGTGCTGTCGTCTTCCGGCTCGTGACAAAACCCAAAACTAAAATGGGTCCCAGGCCCTCCCCGCCAGCCTCCGCGGACGGGAAGGACCAGGAAGCGGGGACTCCGGGACGTCAGCGGCGCGGCGGCGCGGACTCTGGGCTTCCCCTGCCCTGCAATGTGGAAGCGCCTCTCCAGGAGGGGCCGAGCCTGGGCCCACGACGCGGGCGCGCCGGGAGGACATTTAACATTGAAGAGCGGGAGGTGGTGGAGACTGCGCGCCCCAGGCCCCGGGTGCACGTGAGGGCGCCGGTGCCCGGAAGGTGGAGCGCCCCGATCCGTGCAGCCCCTGGCGGGTAGACGGGCGCTTCCCAGGCGAACGCTACCTGGGAGCCTTAGCGATAGCGCAGTCTGGAGACCCGACGCGCCCCGAGCTGGGTTTTGATTTTTATTTTCCCGGTTCCTCCTGCTGCAGATGCGTGGAAAGGCCCGGATGGCGGATTTCTTCCCGTTTCGGGACCGCGCACTGCACAAGGATGGAGCGGGGATGGGCCCACAGCCCACGGCCCCGGTGACCTTCCCTTCGCCCTTGAGCGCGGGGGGCGGGCGCGGGCGCTGCAGGTTGGGGAGCTGTGGGCGCCGCCCCGCCCGTCGCGAGCGCCTACGTGCTGCCCGGACCGTCGTCTCCGTGCGCCCAGGCCCCGAAATCCGTAAGCCGCGCGCTCCCCGAGCCCGCAGCGCAGCCTCCCCAAGGCCCAGCGCCCCCGGCGGGAGACCCGGGTGGCAGCGCCAGGCCCCGCCCCGCAGCCCGCCCCCCAGCGCCCCTGGGAAGTGCTCTGGCGTTAGCGTTCTAGTTAAAGGACCCCAGCATCAGCGTTCCTCCTGCAGGGTTGGGTTCTCAGAGAAAGGAAACGTGATGCAGCAGAGGCTGGGATTGGAGAAATTACGAGAGTGAAGTGGAAATAGCCTGGCCAGCGTGACTTAAACCGGCCGGGAGATGTGCGAGTACGAATGGAGCTGGAGCCGCCTTGGGGTCGGGATAGGACCCAGAGTGACTTCTCAGTCAAAGGCCTTCAGAGGCAGAGGGAGCATCTTGAGTGACCTTACCCGGGCCGCGAAAGACAAGAAACCTTTGGCACGGGAAGAGGCACTGACCTCTGGAAGTCACCAGGGTGGGTGGAAGGTCAGGGTTTCAAGGTTATTTTGGAATTTAGTTGCTGTGGGTCCTGCACGGTGGCTCATGCTTGTCATCCCAGTGCATTGGGAGGCCGAGGCAGGAGGATCGCTTGAGCCCAGGAGTTCCAGAGCAGCCTGGACAACATAGTGAGACTCTGTGTCTGCAAAAAATAAAAAAGAAAGAAAAAAGCATTAAGATGCTGTATGTATTGGAAAGTATGGGTCATTCTTTTGAGCTCCATGTCCAAAAGCTTGCTAAAATGCTTGGGAGTTTGTGTACAGGCATGTGAGATTAGGATACATTGGCAGAATCGCCGTGTTCTCTGTTGCCCTGGTTTTGCCATCTGGGAGGAGTTACACGTATTGAAGGTTAGTAAGTCCACGCCTCTTCTCTTCTGGGAAAAAAAGTAGTTTGGAAACCAGTATTATGTGGGAACACGGCTTGGTTGGTACAGCCTCGGGTTAATGGGAGACAGCTGCCCTCAGCTCTACAGGTAGCATCAAATACGGTGGCCTCGAGCCCACATGGGTCACACCTGGGCTGTTCCTGGGGAAGCCCGCCACGGCGGGTGGCCTGGGCATTCTTTCCCTGGCAGAGCCGAAGTCACAATTTTTTTGCAGACTCTGTAAAGAGCTTTACCCTTCCGAGGTATGATATGATCTCGAACCTGTTGGAGCATTTGGACGCATTTCTTTTAAGGAAGTTCACCTCTAGATGTGCTCAGAGGGCCTGGTCTTAGCTGCCACAGATTTACAAATCCTTATAGTAAGTAGGTTATTCCTCGAGAATTTATCTGTTGTGCCCCCATTCTTTTTGCCATTTTATTCTGCTTCTATATTAGTACTTGATTTTCCCTGAAATAGAAGACTATTGCCTGTAGCTGGAGATTAGAGAACACATTCACATTCAAGTACCAATTTTAGGGGAATTATCTGTCAGATGTGAAATTATGGTAAAATTCCATATATTAAAATGACCATAGCTACCATTTGTTGAAAATATTTTGTGTATTAGGAGCTTTACAATTCTTATCTCCAAGCCTAGATACATGGTCCCAAGAGAGGCATGCCCTCATTTTGGAAGTGGGGAGAAAGACTCACAAAGAAAAATAACTTAGGTAAGGGAGTGAGGTGCATACGTGATTGTGGTAGGAGAAAAACAGATCCTAATTCCAAATATTGTACTCTCCCTTAGACCACGAAGAGTACTTATGTCTGGCTCTGTCACCCAGGCTGGAGTGTAGTGGTGCCGTCACAGCTCACTGCAGCCTCAAACTCCTAGGCTCAAGTGATCCTCCTGCCTCAGCCTTCTGAGTAGCGGGGAAGACAGGAATGCAGCATCATGACCGGCTAATTGTTATTATTATTATTATCACTATTATTTGTAGAGACAGGATCTCACTATGCTGCTGGGACTGGCCTTGAACTCCTGGCCTCCTCTAGTGAGCCTCCTGCCTTGGCCTCCCAAAGAGCTGGGATTACAGACATGAGCCATCATGTCAGGCCTCCACCATGCTTTT
>NC_045442.1:128343479-128345370 GCF_002776525.5 Piliocolobus tephrosceles | reverse complement strand
CAAAATTACACAGATATTCTTTGGGTGGTTTTGTGAGGGGAACGGAAAATCACTTTTTATAGCGATAGGAGTAAAGGTGGCAAAAATGATATTAAGGTTTAATACCAATGCTTTTCTTCCCCCAGTAGAATTCATATTATTTAATTATAAGATAAAATTGAAAATCTCTTTCCTATATTCCTGACTCCCCAGGCCTTGAATGAAGAAAGTATTTCTCAGGCTGGGTGTTTTTTTTTTGTTTTTTCCTACTTCTTTGGGTATCTTCTGTCTCAGGCTGTGGGGTTTTTTTTGTTTTTTGTTATTTTTTTCCCTGCTTCTTTGGGTATCTTCTGTTGTCCCAAGACATGTCTGGAAACTTAAATTGATTTTCACTCAACCTAAAATGAGCTCCACAGCTCTGGATCGCGGACTGAGCATGACTAAGTGCCCACCGCCACATCACACTGTGCCACACACCAAGAGTGACTCATTGTCTTAGTCACAGGCTGTGGCTTCTGCAGGGCCTGGTGCCTGGTGGAGCTGAGTGTACTGGGAAGTCCAGGTGCATCCTTCGGGTGAGCTGGATGCGAGAGCGGCGTCCTTTTTGCCTGTGGTGACGTGAACATCAATACAGGATTTATAGAAAGTTCACAGAAATTGAGTAAGTTTCAACCTTTCCAATCCTAGTGAGAATAGCTAGTGTTTAGTGACTCTCTGTTATGTGGCAGGCCCTCCGTGATGCTGGGCACTGACTTATCCTCACTTTACACATGAGCAAGGGATGCCCGAGGTGTACTGGCTTCCCTGACTTCACAGAGCTCCGTGGTGTGGCCAGGCCCTGTGACTGCAGCAGGGATGCTCAGGGCTGCGTGTAGCTGTGTCTTCACTGGTGTCCTTCCCGCGCCAGCACCACGCCTGGCGCTTGACAGGAATGCAAGTGTTTGCTGCCTGCCTCCCGCCTGGAATGTCCACTGAGGAGCAGGAAACCAGAGGTTCTAGCTGTCTTCTTCTTTCATGAAGTCCTTTGGAGGAATTCAACCCTCGCTAATCAAAAATACCCAATATCCTCAGGTCAATGTGTATAAACTGTTAAGACTTCAAGATTACAACCTTAAAACCGAAGTCAGAAGTGTGAGGGTTCAATTGACTGGACATGCATTAGGTCAATGACACACATATTTATTGGACACCAGGCTTGAGCCCCACATGGGCATCTTTGGTGTCTGAAGCAATATTCCGTGGGTGGTTTTGTGAGGGGGATGGAAAATGACTTTTTATAGCGATAGGAGTCAAGATGGCAAAAATGATATTAAGGCTTAATACCAATGTGATGGGCTGCTTTTCTTCCCCTAGTAGAGTTCATATTATTTAATTATAAGATAAAATTGAAAATCTCCGAAGCAATGCTTCGGAGCCCAGTAGGATGGAAGGGGAAACTGAGAACAGTGCCATTTTGCCTCACACATCTCCGGCGCCCCTCACCATCCTGTGCACACACATTCTTTGATGGGATCTTTTCAGTGTAAAGTGCAGTAATTGATTTTGCAAAACGTACTGGGTCTGGGAGGCAGATGATGAGTGATGGTGTCACCCCATGGCACAGTGGGAGATTTGTGTGATGGCATCATTTTCTATGAATGTAGACCGCTTTGTGTGCCATACTCGGATGACCCTTCGAAGCTAGACATTTTGTCATCTTTCAAAAGAAGCATGTTTTCCCCCTTGGTTACAGAAAACTAAAAGCTTTTGATACAGGACTCCAACCTTTTATCAGGGAGAATCAGGGCTCTTTAAATAAGCTCTACCAATCGGATGGGCCGTCAGAAGCAATTAAAATTAGAAAGATGAAGATGCGGTAACAACGTGGTCAGGGCAAACGTCAGGATACCAGATTGCACGTTCACAGTTGCGT
>NC_045442.1:128320522-128333479 GCF_002776525.5 Piliocolobus tephrosceles | reverse complement strand
GCACAGTCCTCCACCCCCTCCCCAGCACAGTCCTCCACCCCCTCCCCGGTATAGTCCTCCACCCAGTCCCCAGCACAGTCCTCCACCCCCTCCCCAGCACAGTCCTCCACCCCCTCCCCGGTATAGTCCTCCACCCAGTCCCCAGCACAGTCCTCCACCCCCTCCCCAGCATAGTCCTCCACGCCCTCACCATCACAGTCTTCCACCCAGTCCCCAGCACAGTCCTCCACCCCTTCCCCGGCACAGTCCTCCCCCCCCCCCCCCGGCACAGTCCTCTACCCCCTCCCTGGTACAGTCCTCCACCCCCTCCCTGGCACAGTCCTCCACCCAGTCGGTCCCCAGCGCTCGAATTTGCACACAGACTTCCAGAAGACGTGTCACCTGCACCTAATGCCAGCCAGCTTGGTTTCTGCTGCTGCTGCTGCGTATACATGTGCATACACTGAATACCCTGAATTTGTTTCCTGTGCCTTTTGTTTTTTTTGGGGGGGCAGAGAGGGTGGGTGTGATCTGCCTTGGACTTTGGGAGACAGTACCACACCCGTCCTGAGAGCCGCTCTTAGTACAGAAATGTGGTTTTAAAAACTGGGGAAGGAGTATCCCGAGTTGAGTTTTTTCTATTATAATTTGCAAAATGTTTTTAAATTCATGAGACTTGTAGTTCACAGAATGTTTCCCAGGACACCTTGTGATTTTCGCGGCTGCTCCTGTTCCCGCGGCCCTGACGCTGTTGTGTGTTGAGTGGAAGGAAGTTCCCTCACAGAAGTGGCGGCCCGAACACTCCCAGGGACTCTGGGTGCAGAGGAAAGGAAGGAAGTGACTTCTGTTACTTCACAGATAAACCGACTCATCTTAGTTCACTTATTCCACGTCACCACTCAGCATTTTCAGGGCCAGGAACAGCATTAGGCCCCCGACCCCTGGCCTCCAGCCAGGTGTGGGGAGTGATTTACCCCTCAGGACACTCACCGGTGTGTGATTTACCCCTCAGGACACTCACTGGTGTGTGATTTACCCCTCAGGACACTCTCCAGTGTTTGGAGCATTTTTTGATTGTCCCATTATTGAAAGGATTGTCCCTGGAATGTACTGGGGAGAGGCCAGTGATGCTGCCGCACCGTCTGGGATGGATGGGATCACACCCCACAAAGAATGGTCTGGACCCAAACGTTGGCAGAAGCAAGGCCGAGGGACTCTGCACTAAACCAAGGGCACGCTGGGTTTGGTTTCAATGTTGCTAGTTGAGGATGGGTGGGGAGAGTGAGGCCGGGGGTCTGTGAACGCCTAATCTTGGATGCAGTCACTGGCCCACTTTAGTCTTTCTTGATATAAGGGTTGTGTTTTTGTGGCAGTTGTCGGGTGTCTGATTTTTATTGGTCACCGTGTGCTATAGTCGCCCATCTGTTTCCTGGTGGGGTTGAGATGTCCTCAGACCTGTGCCTGTCTGCATGGCATGTGTCAGAATTAAGGAGTTGGTATGGAACACACTGGGAGGCCTACCCTGGAGGCCCTGGGCTTTCTCTGCTTTTTGTTTCATTCTTTTTGAGACAGAGTCTTGCCCTGTGTCACTAGGCTGGAGTGCAGTGGTGTAATCTCAGCTTGCTGCAACCTCCACCTCCCAGGTTCAAGTGATTCTCCTGCCTCAGCCTCCTGAGTAGCTGGGATTACAGGCACCCATCACCACACCTGGCTAATTTTTGTATTTTTGGTAGAGACGGGGTTTCACTCTGTTGGCCGGGCTAGTCTTGAACAGCTGACCGCAAGTGATCCACCCGCCTCGGCCTCCCAAAGTGCTGGGATTACAGGTGTGGGCCACCTCACCCGGCTCGTAGGCCCTGGGCTTTCTTTGGAGGTAAACCCCATCTGTTCTCTCTGTCTCAGCTGGGAGGGCCTATCCATGTGACTCCATGGCCGCAGGTGCTGTCTGGACAAGGTCTGGACAACCTCGTCCGGTGGGGATCGTGCCTCTTCCTGCCCCTGCCCTCGGTGGGGAAGGCGGGGTTCTGACTCAGAGATCTCATTTCTTTTAGAGAAATTCAAGGAATTAGGCCGGGCGCGGTGGCTCAAGCCTGTAATCCCAGCACTTTGGGAGGCCGAGACGGGTGGATCACGAGGTCAGGAGATCGAGACCATCCTGGCTAACACGGTGAAACCCCGTCTCTACTAAAAAATACAAAAAACTAGCCAGGCAAGGTGGCGGGCGCCTGTAATCCCAGCTACACGGGAGGCTGAGGCAGGAGAATGGCCTAAACCTGGGAGGCAGAGCTTGCAGTGAGCTGAGATCTGGCCACTGCACTCCAGCCCGGGTGACAGAGCAAGACTCCGTCTCAAAAAAAAAAAAAAAAAATTCAAGGAATTTCTGCATTCCCTTGCTGAGATGTGGCCAAAATGAATCCTTGTGTGCAAATGGTGTTCTGGGGAAATTCTCATTTTTATGATAACTTTTCTAGTAAGTGGCACTTTCAAAGCTGTCTAGGGAGCAGAGCTGAAAGGACTATTAATTTTGGCACAAAGAATGATCAGGCTTTTGGAATTATCTTACTGAGGGAGATAGGAGCAGCCTGGGGATCGGCTCATTTGAGTCCAAATTGCCTCTCTGACACCCTCCCCACCCGCCCCAGAAGGTGGGAAATCCTTGTGAACGGGTCCTGTTCGTCACCTCCCTCCAGAGGTAGCCCAGGCATCAGCCTACGGGCACTTTGGGAACATAAATTCTCGTGGACCCTCAGACCGCCAGGACTTTGTATGAGTGGTGGGTTCTTTACCCAGTTGTAGCAGTAAGTGTTGAATCCATTTAGGGTATCATCATTTTGCTGTTACAGATGTAAAAATCCTGTATCTTTAATTCTAAGATAGAAAACAGGCTAAAATCTGCGAGTGTTTTCCTAACTGGGCAGCAAAACCCCAGCTGACCTGGAGCGTGTCACATGGGGGTGATCCCATCCCCCAGCCGAGGTGGCGGCTCCCACCTCTCTCTGCAGGGTTGGCTTTGATGCTGAGCACACTCCCAAGGGCCCAGAGTACAGGTGCGGTAACACACACTGCTTTTTAAAACACTTTTTATTTTTAATTATTATGAATACATAATAGTTGCACCTATTTATGGGGTACATGTGATTTTCAAAATTTTTTTATTGAAGTAAAATATGCATATATCGTTTAACATCTTTACTGTTTGTGGGCATAGAGTTCAGTAATAGTAAATACATTTACAGTCTTTTCTTCCCTTTTATCCTTTCTTTTCCCCACCACTCCCCTTCCATACTTCTGAGAATTGCAGTTCTCCTCTCTATGAGATCAACTCCGTTAGCTCCCACGTGTGAGTGAGAACAGGCAATGTTTTTCTTTTTATGCCTGGCTTATTTCTTATTCCTTTTTCTTTTTTTTTTTTTTTTTTGATACAGAGTTTTGCTCTGTTGCCCAGGCTGCAGTGCAGTGGCATGATCTCAGCTCACTGCAACCTCTTCCTCCTGGGTTCAGGCGATCCTCCTGCCTCAGCCTCCTGAGTAGCTGGGATTCCAGGAACCCGCCCCCATGCCTGGCTAATTTTTTGTATTTTTAGTAGAGACGGGGTTTCACCATGTTGGCCAGGCTGGTCCCAAACTCCTGACCTCAGGTGATCCTGCCCGCCTGTGCCTCCCAAAGTGCCAGGATTACAAGCATGAACCACCATGCCCATATGCCTGGCTTATTTCACTTAACGGTAAAGCACTTTCATCCCCATTGCCACAAATGACGGGGTTTTCCCCTTTATGGGTGAACAGTGTTGTGTCGTGGGCACGCACCACGTTTTCTGTGTCCGTTCATCCACTGACAGGCGCTGAGGCTGATTCCACACTGGGCTGTGGTGATCAGGAGTGAACATGGGAGTGCACAGGTCTCTCTGTGCCGATTCCCTTTCTCGGGGTATATACCCAGCGGTGGGGCTGCTGGCTCATGGGGGAGTTCCAGGCATGTCATATTCTCATACAAGCATGTGATGCATTATGATAAAATCGGGGTAATTAGCATATCCATCACCAAGATCATTTCTATGTTAGGAACATTCCAATTTTACTCTCTTAGTTATTTTGAAACATTATACATTATTATGTATACATTATACATTATATATAATATGAATTATATATGTATTATACATATTGTATACAGTGTTATACATTATGTGTACATTATTATGTATAACTTTGTTGTATATTATTATTATTATTTTTTGAGATGGAGTCTCGCTTTGTTATCCAGGCTGTAGTTCAGTGGCACGATCTCGGCTCACTGCAAACTCTGCCTCCTGGGTTCACACCATTCTCCTGCCTCAGCCTCATGAGTAGCTGGGACTACAGATGCCCGTCACCACGCCTGGCTAATTTTTTGTATTTTTAGTAGAGACAGGGTTTCACTATTAGCCAGGATGGTCTGGATCTCCTGATTTCGTGATCCACCCGCCTCGGCCTCCCAAAGTGCTGGGCTTACAGGCGTGAGCCACCGCGCACGGCCTATTATGTATTATTAAACATTATTATACATTATTAACTGTAGTTCCCCCATAGTGTCACTCACCCCTGGATTGTATCCCTTCTATCTCAAACTGTCTTCTTTACGCCCCCCTGCTCCCCACTCCTTTTCTCAGCCTCTGGTAACCATCATTCTGTCCTGTGTCTCGCGAGATCAGTTCTAACTCTGTCTCATGAGATCAATTTTTTATTTAAGCTTTAACGTATGAGTAAGAACGTGCATTATTTGTCTTTCTGTGACTGGCTTATTTCACCTAATTTCTGCCTGTTCCATCCATGTTGCACTAAATGACAGGATTTCATTCTCTTTTATTGGCTGAATAATATTCTGTTGTATATCATGATGTGGAATCAATCTAAGTGACCATCAGTGGGTGCATGGATAAAATGTGGTATATATACGCAATGGAATATTTTTTCAGCCGTAAAAAAGCCTGCTTTTTTAAAAACCCCAAGCCTTCTGTGTCCTGGTATGCCTCTCAGTCCTGGGTTTTGGGTGAGCAGCCGTAGGCCTGCAGGAAGTACTCTGGTGACTGTGGACCCATGAATCAACGTTTCGTTTCTGTGTGCTTATCTGTGCAGTAGAAATCGTGTGTGCCCTCCTGTCTCCCTGGTAGAAAGGACTTAGAGAAGTCTTCAGACTAACGGGGCAGAGGCGCTGTTTGACTCCTTGTCAGGGATGAGATGTCACGCCTTTGACTCCGTGGGTGTGTGACCAGGTGGGGAAACGGGGTCTGCACCTGCACACATCTGTTCATAGGTGGCTCTGCATGGAAGAGGCCCAGCCCCCTCCCCGGCCCGCTCTCCGGGTCATACCCACAGGCTGGGCTTCGCTCTGAGTCTCAGGCTACGGCATCTGGGGCTGGGCAATTCTTGGCGGGGTGGGGGTCCTTTGAACCACAAGATGCTGAGCAGCACCTCTGCGTCCACCCACCCCATAACCACGGCAGTCAAAGAGGTCCTTACATCTCCAACATCGGTGAATGTCCTCTGGGGGAAAAAAAATCACTCTTTTTGGGTACCATTGTTCTAGACCTATTTGGGCTCGAATTGAGAGGATGTTATGTTTTATTTTTTTTTGAGCATGACTCAGTAATGTATCCAACAGATTTTTTCACCTATGCTCTAGTTTCTAACCTACAGCTCTCCAGGTTACCAACAGACCAAAACAATTAAACAGGTTACTATTAATTAAAGGGGCTTGTTTTTTTCCTTTAGTAGTGCATGTGTGAAGAAAGTATTAATCTGGAAACAGTGGCATTTCTGCTGAAAGCCTGGCCTTGACCGACTGAGCTCTGCTATCTGGCCGCTGCTTGTGCTCCTATAAACCTGGGCCAAGCCTACGTGTGAGGCATGCCAAGCCTTGGGCTCCCTTCCAGGGAGACTCGGGGAGGTTTGCCAGTTAACCCATTCTTTTCTACCTGGTGAACCAATTGTTGGTTCTTTCTTTTTTCTCTGAAGCTAAGGTTTTTCCTTAGAAGCCTACAAATGGCTTTAGTTTCTTGGAGATGATGATACCAAGTATATCAGATGGTTTGACCCAAAGGCCATGCCCAGGATAAACTACCCTGGCTCCGGTGGGTCAAAACCAGGCTGGGGCAAGTCAGTTGGTTAACCCAGGGCTGCCACTGTGGCTGCAGAAAAGAGTCGACTGCTTGCATTTGGTTTCATTCATGGATTTAATATCCTGTTGTTGAAGATTTTCCTGCAGAGTTAAAAAATTGTTCATCTTATTATAGTTCTTCAAATATGACTCACTTAAGATTCTTGCCGAGCACCATGGCTCATACTTGTAGTCCCAGCACTTTGGGAGGCTGAGGCGGATGGATCATTTGAGGTCAGGAGTTACAGACCAGCGTGGCCAACATGATGGAACTCCGTCTCTACTGAAAACACAACAGGTAGCTGGGCGTGGTGTAATCCTTGGAAGGCTGAAGCTTGAACTCAGGAGGTGGAGGTTGCAGTGAGCCTAGATTGCACCACTGCATTCCAGCCTGGGTGACAGAGCGAGACTGTGTCAAAAAAGAAAAAAGTCTTTTATCTTAATTTTTTGTTTTTTAAAGTTTGGTTCCGCTCTGGACAGCTGTTTGTAAACATAATCAGAGCCATCTTTGTCATCGTCCACACCCTAAAGAAAGGCTAGGAATAATTCTGATCATTTTATCAGCTAGTTCTTTCCATGATTAAAAACAACACATTCAAAAGGTGTCAGATAAGTGATGCCTTTTTATGTTGAAGGGATGACGGGTGTTGAAACAGCATCAGCATCCAGCCTCTGGTCTTCCCAGATGTGCTGCCACGGAACCTGTGACACCCGCCGTCCCCCAAGCTCAGCTCAGGTGCCCGAGAGTCTCCATCTCCCCACACCCCCTGGTCAGCAGCTCTGTCCCAGCACCCAGACGGGCCAACCCTTCTGAGCTTGAAATATCAGCATGTGATCTTAGCTACCCTTGTTTCAGCCCTGAGCATTACAGCTTGACTTACTCTACCAATAAACAAACCATTAACTTATCAATGAATTGATTGGCATCATGCTTCCCTTCCTTAGTTGGTCTCATGGAGGTAGAGAGTAGGATGATAGATAGCAGAGGCTGGGAAGGGGGTTGTGGCCTGTAGGAGATACAGAGAGGTGGACGGGTGCAAACATATGCTTAGATAGAAGGAGGAGGTTCCAGGGTTGATAGCAGAGTAGGCTGGCTGTGTTAGCAACAGCGTATTAATATTTTTCAGAGTAACTGGGGGAGAGGACTGGAAATGTTCTGAATGCGTAGAATTTAAAAATACCCAGGGTGACGGACACCCCAGTACCCTAATCTGGTCATTACAGGTTCTGTGCATTCAACAAATACATGCACCCCACAAATACGTAAAATAATATGTGTCAATAAAATTTAAAACATACGGGGAAAAACCTTTCCCTTCCTGATAGAAACCCTTCGTTTGCCATAGGAAATATTTCTTTTTGGATAAAATGAACCTCCTGCTTTTATAATTTTTTAAAGTGAGAAATCTCACACTTGGGACCCAAAATAAACACCTTTTCCCCAGAAGTGCTGCTGCTCCCCTGTCTGAGGAAGAGGGTGGAGGGGCCTCTCCTAATCCAGAGGATGCCTGAGCTCCTGCTCCTGAGATGTGTGGATGGGGGTGGCCATGGAAAGCAGTTGGCAAGACAAAGAGCAGGTGACAGCACTGGCCCTGACTTTTGGGGCTATGTCTGATTTCTTTTTGTTTTTAATTTCTGTCTCACCCCTCCCATCCCTGAGTGTGGCCCCTACCTTCCCCCAACGGTGTTGAAAGACCAAGCAAGTTTGTCCACATCGCATTCAGTCACATCTCTTCGATGTTTTAAACATAACTATTTCTGCCTGTTAACTTCCTTGAAGTGAAAACTATTCAGCCACTCCATTTCTGTCTAAAAATAAGTGATGCTTGAGCACAGCACTGTGCAGTTTCTTATGTGTAGCTGTTCCCGACCTGACTCTGCAAGGTCTTTACCAGAGCCCGTGCCTTCCACTAACACGCGTGTGTGCTCACCGAGCTGGCTGACTCCCAGAAGACCAGTCCAGGCGGCCTGGGTCTGCTCCGCACTCCCTGCCTATCGCTGGAGCATTGTCCAACAAAATCGACGCATCCAGGCTGATGGTAACCACAGGAACAAGCATTATCTTTTATTATATGTTTATATGCCAGCCAGATCCCATGCTGAATTCTTCATGTATGATCTGCCTTCATCCCACCACCATGTACGCCATTGCCTGTGGCTTCAGACAGTCTGGTTCTAGTCAACATTTCAAACTGCAGAAGAGCGCCATCTCCCTTCACTGCCACCTCCCCACCACTGTGGTCAACTGAATGAGCCTCGTGGTGGGGGTCTTTGCTGTAAGGTCACTGCCAGGCCAGTGCTTGGAACTCTCTCTGTACTGGGGAGGAAGGGTGACCGGCTTCGCTCCTGCTGGGGCTGTTGGTTGTACAACTTACCTGGAATTGTGCACTCTTAGCTTTGGCTTAAAGAAATCTGTGATGCCAGAGGGCTAAATACATCATGCTGTTGCCTTATTGGTCTTCCAAAGAAGCAAGTGCAGGACCATACGATGGTGTGTCGTGTTCTAACCTATTACAGAATTTTACAGTTGACTGAGTCTCCCAAGAAGAAATCCTGAGGCTGCTCTATAGAAATTTTCCATCAAGTAATGAAATCAGTGAGTGTGCTTTGCTGGAGTGATTGGGAGGGTCTCTGGACAAGAGCGCTCCTTCAGAGTCTTGGTGGAGAGGTGAGCAGGGCCTGGGGTGTGAACTGGCGTGGGGCTGTTTAATCTCAGGCTCTGCCTCTGAATTTCCTAGAGACAGGATAAAACCACGATTCCTGGCCTTTGAAAACCATTGACATAGTGAACTTCCTGCCGCCTCTCTTTCATGCACATCTAGTTTTGAACACTGGTGTTTCTAGATAGCCGTTCAGAGCTGACCTCTCTGCATGCTTGCTCTGAATTCTAGAGGTGAAACACTTTATTAAGGAATGTTGTAGCTTTAGGTTCTGTGGGGGAGGGAAAAGGATTAAACTAGGGAAAACTTGATTCTGTAGGAAACAAAAAAAATAGTAGGCCCGGCGCGGTGGCTCACACCTGTAATTCCAGCACTTTGGGAGGCCAAGGCGGGTGGATCACGAGGTCAGATCGAGACCATCCTGGCTAACACAGTGAAAACCTGTCTCTACTAAAAATACACACACAAAAAAAGCCAGGCATGGTGGCGGGCGCCTGTAGTCCCAGCTACTCGGGAGGCTGAGGCAGGAGAATGGCGTGAACCCAGGAGGCGGAGCTTGTAGTGAGCCGAGGTCGCGCTACTGCACTCCAGCCCAGGTGACAGAGCGAGACTCCGTCCCCCCGTCAAAAAAAAAATTAGTATTTACTCAGAAGCCGCAAAGCCCATAAGTCTCTAAATGTAGTAACTATGCCTACAGGAAACTGGTGATAACATTATCTGGAAGACACTTTTAAAGTCTGTTATCTCCAGTAGCTTATTTTCTTCTGGTAGTGGGCATGTTCACCATTTGGAGTTAGTTGAGTGAAGAATTCAGGAAATCAGATTGGAAAAAAGCATTGTCTGGTTGAGAAGACACATGGGCCCATCCAACAAGCATTCTGAAAGAAAAAGCGTACTGCTACCACACAGCGGTATAATTTCCCTTTGTCTGTAACTTTAAAAAAAAACAATACATATGAGATGTCCGAGAAAGCCACCCCTAGGTGAACTAGCTTACTCCATTTATGATGGATTCAGTGAATACCTACAAATTCTGGCCAAAACCACCTCTACATATGGAACCATCTCCTACCTGGTTAGAAGGCTGTGGTTATTTTGGCATGGCTCAAAACAATTTCCAATAAGTTAAAATGACTTCAGAGCCTGTGGCATGTTCTTAGATGTGATCAAATGGCTCAGTGTAAAAATTCTGTCAGACGATGGATCCGATGCAGCCAACAAGGAGCTCTAAGGTTCATCTTGTGAGTCAGAGTCCACAAGACAGAGAGTGTTACTTTGGCCAAAAAACTGAGATAAGGTTAAAGGTTTTATGCTTTGTTTTTCCTATGTGAGTCATAAAACTGGCTAGGAAGGCAAGTTCCAAAAGGGTGTTTTAGGAAACATTTGGGCTTTGGCTGTAGTAAGATAAATTTATTCAGCCTTCTAAGAAGACTTCAAAAGAGAAAACTCATCTGAATTTCTACGTTGTAGTACGTTTGGGCAAAATGAGTCTTCCTAATTTAGTAATATCTTCCTTGTTGGTGAAAGACAGCTTAGAACTGTGGTTGGTGGTTACTTTTCACATGTTCCATGGGCATCGTGACTTTGCAAATTAAAGAATGAGTCATTTCCTAGCAACTTAGCTCACGCATGCACTAGACAGGCAGCTTTGGAGGCGGCACTCAGAAAGTCCTCCCTTTTAATTTTTTAACTGCTTTCTTTGCCGTATGCATCTAGGCAATGCAAAATAATGAAATTATTTTTAGAAAACGTTTTTCTTTTCAAAATGGTGTGGTTTGCAGAGCAGTTTTCTTATTACTCTAGAAGCTAGGGGATTCGTTAACGTGTTTGATTAAATCCATATTTAAATTCTGCAAACTCATGCAGGGAAAGGCAATTGTTTGGTTCCCACTATGGCATATTAAGTAGTAAAGTGCCGGGTGGCGGTCGACTTGGAAGCAGCGTCTGGGATAGCGCGTGCTCCAGGAATACTCTGAAAGCTGATGCCGTGAGGGGTGCACGGTTGACTCCTGGGCCTGAGATGACCTCAGGATGTTGCAGCAGCGTTGGTGGCATCCTTTTAGCAGGGCAGCGGCCGGGACTGGCGCTTTCCCCTCAGTCTCTTTATTTACCAGAAAACTGCATGCACAGAAATGACCGCAGCAGCTCTGGGTGTGGGAATTTAGAGCTGTCCATTTTCAGTTTTGCCAGAGCCCCAGGGTTATGGCCACTGTACATCCCGGTCCACCCAGGGAGGTCCTGGTTTCTGCTGTGGTTCAGGCCTCATCATGGGCCATCTTTTCTCTCCTCCTGAGATGTGGGCTTGGGGGATGGGACGTCGTCCCTCTGAGAAGGGTCCGTTTCAGCATGGTGGTGCAGGCTCTGACTCTTCGGCCCAGGTCACATGCCTGCTTCCTTGTTTTCTTGCCCCCTGAGCTTCATGGAAGTGAATCTGGAAAGTCAGGATCACCACAGATGGCAGTTTGTTCAGCGTTGCTCCCAGACCTGAAGAACGGGGTGCTCTGTTGTGCGCGCAGCATGAAGCATAATTCTTAGCAGAAACCTGGGAGTTTGGGGTGGTAGAGATCACTAAAAATGCAACCCCAAGGCTAGGGTATCTCTTTATTTATATATCCACTCACCCACCGTCCTACCTATTCTAATATTCTAAGGAATATGGCCTCCAGGAGTCACTCGCGGCTTTGCATGTGGCCGTCTGTGCCTGGTGCGTCTTTGTGTGGACTAGAGCACCCGCAGCGGGACAGACCAGAAACAGTGCCTCCCAGGGTGCCCTGTGCAGAGGGGAGACCTGCGTCCGACCTCACACTTGCTCACCCTCGCCCTCCAGGGGGACAGCTACACTGGGCTCATCTGCACTGCAAGGGAAATCTGTTTTCAGAGCAAGGGGAGACAATAATAATCATCATCATCATCATCATCATCATCCTCGAGTGAGACTGGGTTATGTTTAGAAGATGTTTCACTGCTTTGCCATGGAGGTAGGGGCCTGGTGATGAGCAGTGCCTATACCAGCCTGTGAGCCAGTGGCTGGGGTGCCTGGGGGGCGTCTCAGGAGGTGCAGATGGGGCCGCCATCGCTGAAATGAACCAGCTCTGCTTTGGGTTCTGTTCCATTCCAGACTGTTTTCTCCTTTCTTGTTTATTACATGTATGACACTAAATTATAAACACACACATGGCCAGGCATGGTGGCTCACACCTATAATCCCAGCACTTCAGGAGGCCCAGGCAGGCAGATCACTTGAGGTCAGGAGTTGGAAACCAGCCTGGCCAACGTGGTGAAACCCTGTCTGTACTTATAAATAAATAAATAAATAAATAAATAAATAAATAAATAAATAAATAAATAAATAAATACCAGCCAGATGTGGTACTTATAAATAAATAAATAAATACATACATACATACATACATACATACCAGCCAGATGTGGTAGTGTGTGCCTATAATCCCAGCTACTCCGGAGGCTGAGGTAGAAGAATCACTTGAACCCGGGAGATGCAGGCTGCAGTGAGCCAAGATTGCATCACTGCACTCCAGCCTGGGCGACAGAGCAAGACTCTGTCTCAAAATAAAATAAACATATATGTATATATAATGTTTCTGATGGAAATTTACATTTATAAATATAAGTATACAAATTGGCCAGCTATCAAGGTGCCTGCACTATTGATTAATTTATATACAGAACTCCGTGATCTATGAATCATTTCCTTTTTAAAAACCTTTCTTCCTTTTTTCTGTCCTCCTGACCCTCACTAAGGAGGGCTTACGAATCCAACAATAATCTATTGTGAACTTTTCTAAATCCCTAATAGTTATTCCTTCTTAAGGTTAAATCCTGTGGAAAGCGAGTTACATAGATGAAGGTACCAATGGGCATTGCTGCATTTCCTAATCTTGCACATTCTGTGGAGAAAAAGATGGGGATGCATTTAGCATTGAAAGGTAATTGTCCTTGGGCTTCTTCTATCAATATGTCCTCACATATTGATATCTGATTCCCTAATGCAGTGCAGTGTCATTAATGGAGGGTAAGGCAGACAATTATTCGGCTGTGCTGTTTAATAATGTTTAATATATATCTCAAGTGGCCCAGGTTGCCTTGGCAGACGGAGCCCCTGATAAAATGCTCCCTTGTATGTCCTGTGGTCGACAACACTGTGTGCCTGTGAGTTTGTGCT
>NC_045442.1:128313163-128320512 GCF_002776525.5 Piliocolobus tephrosceles | reverse complement strand
GCTTTCATCCAGCGCTGGGGCAGAAGTTCCCATTACTAGGAACTCGGCGTGAGGGCTTCCCCACAATTCCCTGCTTTCATCCAGCTGGAACTGCCCTGTCCTCTGACCAGCGAATGCTCAGGATCTGACATTCACTGTTATTTTTCCCATTTTATATAATTTAAGGATCACTTCCCATTTAGTGAAGTTTATCTCAGTTTTAAAAGATTCTCCCTTTCTCCCCTAGGGCTACCAGGGCATGGTGGACGGAGGTGCGAACATCGCGGAGGCCGACTGGGAGAGCGTCTCCAGCATCCTGCAAGTGGTGCGTACTGGGCTGCTGTTCACAGGGTTCTCTGAGTTAGTCTCTTTCATGTGTAGTAAATTCCCAGAACACTTGAGCGCAGATCAGTTGAGAAATAGAGATTATGTGGACAGAACAGACTGTGAGAAGCTCTTTACTTGTGGTTTGATCTTTAGAAATGCATGTGTTAATCTGTGACTCACTTTGAGTATTTGCTAATAGAAATAATCCAAATCGGTGCCTCCCTGCCGAAGACACTCGTGGGGCCCACACCTTCCTGCTGGTCTCAGGCTGTCTCTGCACTGGGCGCCTCCTGATTTCTGCCACATCGGAAGAGAGGTGGAGGGAATTTTGACAACCACGGAAGTTAGGTGGAGCAACATTTGCAAAACATCAGGATGTTGTGGGCTGAATTCACACAGGGGAGCGTTTCCATTCTGTGGTCGTGATTGACATAGGAAGATGACGTGAACAGAGGGCTGAAGTGTGTGTGTGTATCAGTGAGTTTGTGTTTCTGCGTGTGGTATATGTGGTGTGTGAATCTCAGTGTGTGTGACTGTGAGTATGGTGTGTGTCTGTATGTAGGTGTGAGTCTGAGTATGTGTGGTTTGCCCGTGTGTATGTGTTAACTGTGTGAGTTTGTGGCTAGTGAGTGTGTATCTGTGTGTGGGATGTGTGTATATGTGGTTTCCTTGTATGTGCAGGTGTGTGTGGTGTCTGTGTGTGTGTGGTGTGTCTGTGTGTGGGGTGTGTGTGTATGTGTAGGTGTGTGTGGGGGGTGTGTGTATGTGTAGGTGTGTGGGGTGTGTCTGTGTGTGTGTGTGTGTCAGCGAGTGAGCGAGGGAGTGGGAATGGCACCCACTCCTCTGCAGCCCAGTTATCCTGGTTTCGTTCCCAAGTTGCAGCCACCTCTTTTGTCTTTTTGGTGGGAGTTTCTGGGTTGCTGACTCTACCTCCCATCGTGCCGGCTCTCATGCTGGCCCCTGGCTTTTTGTCCAGGCAGAGTCTGGAGAGCACCCCTGCCCTGTTCTGCGCCCCCACCCTCATCTGCCTTGGGGGCCGGGTTGTAAGTGGTCTCAGGTCACACTCCGTGCCAGTGACACAGGATCGTGTGGACTGAATTTCAGATTTTGTAACCTTTTCATAATGCTTTGACAAATTAAATGGTGGTAGGTTTCATGTAAAAATATGAACTTTTCTGGAATTTGGAATACTAATAAGTCTCCATATGTGAAAATGAGCTGTGTGCATGCACCATTGGTGTATTGAAACACACATGGGCCGGGCCCGGTGGCTCACGCCTGTAATCCCAGCACTTTGGGAGGCCGAGGTGGGCGGATCACGAGGTCAGGAGATGGAGACCATCCTGGCTAACATGGTGAAACCCCGTCTCTACTAAAAATACAAAAAAAAAAAAAAAAAAAAAGCCAGGCGTGGTGGCAGGTGCCTGTCATCCCAACTACTAGGGAAGCCAAGGCAGGAGAATGGCGTGAACCCAGGAGCGGAGCTTGCAGTGAGCCAAGATTGCGCCACTGCACTCCAGCCTGGGTGACAGAGTGAGACTCCATCTCAAGAAAAAAAAAAGAAGAAACAGGCAGTCACATCAATGCAGGGGTTTCCTGGGAGCTGCGTGCAGACTGAAGCCAGGGAGAGCCCTTGCCTCCAGCGCGGAGACAACCCCTGCTGCGCTTCTGAGCACCTTGCTTGACGAAGTCAGCATGTGTTTAGGGATCCAGTCTGGATTGGAGTTTGTTGGTGCATTCATGATTTTATTTAAATGAATCCTGCATTTGTCGATCCCACCGATTCTTAGTTTTTAGAAAACCAAGTGTGATGAATCATGGTCTATGTCCCCTGGAAGTCTGGATGAAATAATTTAAGTTCCTGAACACGTAGCTCTTTAAAAGGGGCAGCGGGTATGTGGTGCAAAAAAAAATCCCCTTGGCCCCAGGTTCCTGCTGGTTTTACCTGCAGGTGCTGTAAGAGGAGACTGGAGGGAGAGCCTGGCCACTGGTCATGCCACTTCCCTTGTCCTGGCCGGCATGCTTGATGGTCAGTGGGCTCCTCTTTGGTTCCACGTGCATCTGGTTGAGCTCATTGGCCGGTGCTGGGGCGGCTGCTGTGACCCCACAGGCTGGTTCCTGCTCCGTGTATTTAACTGATGGCTGCTGTGTGTCTGGCTCCTCCCCTCCCTGGCTTCTCCTGGTGTGATGCACTTGTCTTTGTGGAATGCTGGTCTGGGACTAAAAACAAGAAAATCACAGTCTTTCATAGCTAGTTACTGACAAGGTGAAAATGAGAAAAACGTAAATTCCAGCACCCCCTGTTTATAGTCAGCCTGTGTGTGCCATCCACCTGGCTTTCTGTCATGCTGTGAGGAGATGAGTAAGCTGGTGTCGTCTTTCCCAGGGCGGGACGATCATTGGCAGTGCGCGGTGCCAGGCCTTCCGCACGCGGGAAGGCCGCCTGAAGGCCGCCTGCAACCTGCTGCAGCGTGGCATCACCAACCTGTGTGTGATCGGCGGGGACGGGAGCCTCACCGGGGCCAACCTCTTCCGGAAGGAGTGGAGCGGGCTGCTGGAGGAGCTGGCCAGGAATGGTGAGTGGAAGCCTGCTCCTGTGTCCTGCAGGTTTTTGCCCTGTTTCAGAGCTTTGGAACGGACACGTTTCCCTTTTCACTGCAGCAGAAGCACCTGTTCTCACAGATCTTCCAGGTCACCATCTCAGGACTTTTTATGATCTCAAAAAACAATAGCAGCAATCATAAGAATGCTAGTAATTTAACCTTACCATGTGCCAGGCGCCCTTTGACCTTTGACACAGATAGTTTCATGGAATCCTCACGACAGCCATCCAAGCCAGTTTTTAGATCGTCCCATTTACAGATGAGGAATCAAACAGCCACTCAGCTGTGGTGGGCCAGGTCCCCAGCAGCCTGGGACACCAGCGTCCGCCTTTCAGCCCTCACACTGTGTCTTCCGCTCGCTGGGGTCCCTTAGAACTGAAGTTTTCACAAGACTTTATTGATTTAGATAAATTTCTGCCAATACATCATCCGGTACCACCTTTGACACTACTTAGGAAAGCGTTTCTGAGAGTCCTGTGTGTATGTAGGTTTTTTGGTTTGCTTGTTTTGGGACGGAGTCTGTCTCCCTTGCCCAGGCTGGAGTGCAGTGATGCGATTTTGGCTCACTGCAGCCTCTGCCTTCTGGGTTCAAGCGATTCTCCTGCCTCTTTCTCTTCCTCCTGAGTAGCCAGGATCACAGACATGCACCACCACACCCGGCTAACTTTTTTTGTATTTTTGGTAGAGACGGGGTTCCATCGTGTTGGCCAGGCTGGTCTCGAACTCCTGACCACAGGTCATCCACCCACCTCGGCCTCCCAAAGTGTAGTTTTTCTCCCTTGAAGCAGTTGTTATGTAATTTCAATCCCATATTAAGTATGTCCAGGGAAGCATATTGTTTAATAGCAACTTAATGAGAGGCAGCTTTGAGGCAAAGCAGCTGTCTCCAGGCTTGTGAACATCCTTGTAGGGGATGGAGAACGCTGCCCGCTGGAAGCGGCTGGGCCTCACAGTTCTTGCTTGTCCACGTTGTCCTGGTCTGGCACAGCCTACTGAGTGCACAGAGCAGGACAGTGGCCACAAGTCCGGGCCTAAGTTTGCCCCTGGCCCTTCGATGGTTCCGACTCCCTTTATACAGAGCTGTGCAGCCTAGGTCTGTCCTGAGTGCGAGGTAGATGCCTGCCCACGATCCAGCTTCCCACAGATGCATGAGAAATCAATGTGAAGATGGCCTAGTGCCTTAGATTCTCAATTCCGTAATTGTAACGTATCCGTGTTCAAAGCCGTGTCGTTCTCTGAAGCTGTTGCCAGGAAATACTGAGATTTTTGTTTACCAATTGCAAATGTGGATCCTTTCTTTTATTTTTTGAATCCACTGATCTTGTCTAAGTGCCAGGTGACAGCGCCCATTGTGTGTAACTGCTGCCAGCTTTGTCTGGCTTCTCTTTCCTTAACTATGCAGAATCTGGTTGCATTGAGTTCTGAGGAAATAAAGAATTGACCCGGGCAGTGGCTCACACCTATAATCCCAGCCCTTTGGGAGGCCAAGGCAGGACGGTCTCTTGAGCCCAGGAATTTAAGACCAGCCTGGGCAACATAGGGTGTGGCTCTACCAAAAAATTAAGAAATCAGCCAGGCATAGTTCTAACTTCTCAGGAGACTGAGGCAGGAGGATCGCCTGAGCCCAGGAGTTCAAGGCTGCAGCGAGCTATGATAGTGCGCCCCTGCACTCCAGCCTGGTCAACAGAGTGAGACCCTGTCTCAAAAAAATGATAATAAATAAATGATACCAGTAACAAATCAAAGAGTTTCGAGTGTTTGTTTAGAGTGGTTGTGTTGCTGTTCGCTCCCCACACAGGCCAGATCGATAAGGAGGCTGTGCAGAAGTACGCCTACCTCAACGTGGTGGGCATGGTGGGCTCCATAGACAATGATTTCTGCGGCACCGACATGACCATCGGCACTGACTCTGCCCTACATAGGATCATCGAGGTCATTGACGCCATCATGACCACGGCCCAGAGGTAAAGCGCTCAGAGGAACCGGCGGGAGGCCACGTGGGGCCCGATGTGTGCCCAGCTCAGATGTTACCACAGGCTCTAGAACATTCTGCAGATTGGGTGTCCTGGTGCTGGCTCGTAACTTGACATTTAGGAACTATTGCCAGAAAATTGTTCTCTGGTCTGCTTTCCATTTTTAATTTTAAAACATTCCTTGTTTTTAACCTGATGATAAAAGAAAGCTGTTGATTAGAATTTGAAAGGAAGAAACAAAATAATAATTTATCTGAATGTCCTATCCAAACATCTCCGGAAGGAGTGGCAAGAAGTAAACTGTGGTATGGATTTTCCACACCAGTCATTAGAGATGTGGCCAGCGATGTCCTGCCCTGTGTAACCTATGGATTCACAAAGTGTGGTGGGGCCACAGCATTTGATCCTTAGGTGCTCTAGACTTGGCAGATTATCACTAATGACTCTGTGGGACACCCTACAATTTCTGAAGCAATTTGCATGAAAACCATGTGAAATGGTAAATAGAATAAGTGTCTCCCCTTTAAGGACGAGGTGCTTGAGACTGAGAGAGTGCTGAATCCAGTCCCCAATGTGGCGCCTCCCAGTCCTCTCTGTGTCCTGTTCCCAGTGATGCCTCACTGGACATTCTCAGTGCGTGGGCGTGAACCCCGCAGTTGGTGGAAAATCGCTAAGTTGGAAGGCTGCTCGGAGCAGTTGGATTTTTCCATTCCCTGGGAAGACCCAGTCTCTGGGCGTTAACCACTTAGTGACACTGGCACGCACTTGTTTCCCTGGGAGAGATCCAGCCGTGGCTCTTGACAGCAGCCACCAACTGTGCCCAATAGAGAAGGTATCTGGGAAGGAGCCCAGCACAGGGCCTGGGAGGGTGAGTGTGTCCTGGACGCAGGCAGGCGAGGTGTCAAATGTGCAACTGGAGAGCGCAGAGGTGGCTCAAGTCACTTTCCTCACAGGAGTCCGGAAGGCTAGTGCATAGCGTTTGCCTTAGTAGAAGAGGAACCATTTTTGAAGCCTAGGTCCTTGCAGGCCTCCTGGCTAACTCGGCTGTCAAAGCCCCTTCTCTCTGCTTTCTGAGCTATGTCTAGGGCTGAGTGGGTGCTCCCTGTGTTTCTCTGCTTTCTGAGCTGTGTCCAGGGCTCCCTCTGTTTTTCTTCCAGCCACCAGAGGACCTTTGTTCTGGAGGTGATGGGACGACACTGTGGGTATGTACCTGCGGTGGGTCCAGTGCCCGCGGTTCGGGTTGGGGACCCTTAGCGTCATCTCCCCGAGGCTGTACCCCACATCCTGAATGCTCCCGTGGAGAGTCCTGGAGGGGCCGGCATCCCGCTTCATACCTGGCATTAGATCTGCCCATCTGTCACTGAGTGGGGTGCCTGGGGTACCCTCATGGGAAGGATCCTTATGGGGTGTTGATGCTGTTGCCTTGTCCACGTAGGTACCTGGCCCTGGTCAGTGCCTTGGCCTGCGGTGCAGACTGGGTGTTCCTTCCGGAATCTCCGCCAGAGGACGGCTGGGAGGAGCAGATGTGTGTCAAACTCTCGGAGGTAATGTGGGTCCCGTGGCCGTTGATAGCGGCGATGCTGGCTGCATTGCTTTAATCAGGATCCCAAGTGGTGGGATGGCATTTTAAGCAAGTGAAAATATTTCTCTGTCTTCAGTTTGTCACACTTTGTATTTCACTCTATGGACTGTGAGCGTGGGGCATGTTTTCCTCTATGAAGGCTGAGACTCAAGGCAGAAGAGGTCTCATTTAAGACCTGAGTCTGAGACAGAGTGAGCCTGGTTAGAATGCCCCATGTGTGCCTGACTCTGGCAGGTGGACTTCAGGCACTATTGGCTCCAGGCTCCACACAGCCACCACTACCATTTTCTACGGGCGGGTCTTTAATGCGGGGCTTTATAGAAAGCGAATCCATTGAGGATGAGTTAATCCACATCGTGGAGTGGTCGCTGTGTTCCTTTCATGACCTCTTTAGGCTCACATGACTGCTGTGAGCATAGGAAGGACAATGGGGACAGCAGCACGGCGGCCCAGCAGTGCAAGGCCTTTCGGGTGCAACTGTGGCCACCAGAACCCACTGTGTGGGCCCCGTGTCCACTCACACTGTGTTTTCTGTCCCGCCTCTCTGCTGCTGGAGCCTGTGCGCAATACAACGTCATCCCAGTGGCCAGGCTTCGAGGCCTCCCCTGGGAGGGGCCAGGGAGGAGTGGTTTATAGGGAGGTGGCAGGAAACTCTGGAGGGAGGCAGAAAGCGTGAGTGCCCGAGGCGCCTGTTGGGGGTCCGTCTCTGTGTCCTTCCCCTTGGGATCCCCTGTCAGTCACACCAGCGCCCTCCACCGAGGGCTGGCTGGGGGCCACATTTCTGTCTGTGGTGGTGATGTGAGCTCCCGGTCCCAAAGAGCTCTCTTCCAGTGAGCCTCAGCTGCCCTGCCCCTTCACCCCTGCCCCTCTCCTCGCCCTTGCCCC